>NW_009229858.1:0-3617 GCF_000690835.1 Fulmarus glacialis
AGCCAGGTCTTGCCCCGGCAAAGCCCGGAACAACTTGCACACGGGTGAAGCTCAGACTTCCAGCTCTTTTCCTCCTGCCCAGGAAGCGTATCCTGACACCTGGGAGCTGGATTTATCTCAGAAGCCATCAAGTGCGGCTCGTTCCTCTTGGGAACAAGCCCAAGGCAGGCAGCACGCAGGGAGGGATACCTGCCAACAAACACCGTTTGTGCCAGCCACGGCCGAGAGGAGCCAAGGGGAGAGGACCCCGCGCCACAGGCTCCTCTCTGCCAGGGCAAAGCTTGCTCTGACCCCGCAGCGATTTGGCGAAGGGGTTTCGGAGGGCAGTTAGAGCCTCACCAGGGCTTGTGGGGCAGGGAGAGGTGCAAACAACATCCCAAGCAGTTATAGCACTCTTCTTGTCAGGTTAAACTTCACAAAAGCCACATGAATAATAGCAATAAATTCTCCCCACCCTTCAAAAGGGAGGGCAGCTGTGCGGGAGCCTGCGCCGAGCCCTTCTGGGAAGCAAAAGAGGACGCAGCCTCCAGGTCCCCTCCAAAAAGCCTGGGGACAGCCTGCCAGCTCATGGCACGGAGCACCCCTTGCCTGAGTCGCAGGGGAGCAGGGGCCTCGGAGCCACCTCCCACCCAGCCACAGGAGCAAAAGGAGCCTCCTCATCCTCCCTCGCACGGCCGGTGCTGGCAGGGGGAAGGAGGTGCCTCTGCCTGCTGGCAGCGAGCTCTGCCCTCGGGGAGCGGAGCAAACAAATCAAGCCCCCGCAGCCGGGCGCGTGGGCAGAGCCTGACAGCATCTCACCCATGGGTGGGCTCTGCTCCCAAAGGGAAGCTTTCCAGCAGCATTTGGGAACCAGGCTGTGCAGGCTAAGAGAGCACGGGGAGAGGAGCGCTGAGCTTGTAGCACCAGAGATGGGAGAACAGGCCAAGCACCGCAGCAGGGAGCCAGCAAGAACACCGCGAGAAGGACCATCACATCCCTGCAGGGGAGCTCAGAGCTGCACATCGCTTCAGGAAGAGGGGGACGGACACAGCTGCTCGGAGTTAACCGAGAGCAGCAATATTTGGGGAAAATGAGTAGGCATGGGGAGGCGGGCCCAGATACACGAAAGCAATGGATGCGAAAACGCTTCTGTCAGCTCCTCTCACCCTCTGTAAACACCACGCCGGGAGCACCGTGCTCCCCTGCACACCATGCTGGGGGTCACAGCCTGCAGCCCAGCCCCTGCTCCCGCGGGGCGGAAAGCATCCGACACGGGGGGCAAACACTGATCTGGGAAAGTACAATGCATCACACCAGCCAGCAAAGTGTGCTATCGGCTGGGGGGTCTGTGCAAAGTGTGCTATCGGCTGGTGTCTCTGTGTTCCCCCACGGAGGCTGACAGCCCGTACGCTGCCAGGACAGCTCCTGGATAGCAAGGCCAATGTTGACCAACCTACACTGAGAAGAAGCCCTGCAGCTTGAGATAATGTCTTGCGCTTCTCAAGAGGGGATAATTACAGAGGACAAGAGCCTCATTTAAAGCAGCCCTGCTGCTTCTGGACTCCACAATTCCTCACTCAGAGTTAGCTCAGGCATCTCTGCATCGCAGCGGGGGGGAGGCAAGGAAGCCCCTTTGGGTGAAACAGAGACCTGCAAACCTTCAGATGATGCGGAAGCCTATTACCTGCAACGGAAGATACGCTACCTGATCTATCCAGGGCAAATAACGCTTGTCAAGAGCAACATACTCATTGAACTGCTGTCTTGGTCAGTCTGCATCGACAGAGGTGATCGAAGTGCTGCTGCAGAAGTACCATGTAGCAGCTCTACACAAGCTCTCAGATGCTGATGGGAAAGGGAAGGAGGTGGAAGTGCTGACAAGCCAGCCTCATCTATAGTAAGCAAGAACAAGAGCTGACATATAGCTTAAACAACGTATTAACTAACACAATGAAAGAATGAAAAAAGCTCAGAGGATTAAGGAAGAAATCTGTTTCCCGTATAATTTATAAACATCCAAAACACGATGCTCTTGGACTTAACATCACCAGATACGTGACAAGGTTTTGTCAATGAAAGGTAGCAGAATTTAGATGAAATCATGGAAAAAGGCATACCAAAGGGCCGGGGCTACTCCGTGAGCTGGGTCTGGCTGTCACCACAGCAAGGTGAGTAGACCATCGAGCTGCAGGTACCTCTCAGCCCCCAGCATGTCTGGGGTTCCCCGGACGGGTCCCAGGGCAAGTGCCAGCAACCCAGCTAATTGTTTGTATGGGGTTGCTCTGCAAATGCTGGCTCGTAATAAATGACCATACTCTGTAAAAGCATTCTTGAACCAGCTGTGTCATGCAAATGTCCTCAGGAGTCAAGGTGCTTAGCCAGATCAGTGTGAACCTGGTGCTAGAGGCTCCTCCTGAAGGCAAGACCCCATCTGGCAACATTGACTTTCTGAAGAGGAGACATCCAGGCAGGACCATCGCCCCAGGTTGAGCCTCTTTCAGCAGCTGCAAGAAGGGCACGTCAGGAGATTTGGTATCATGTGAAGAGCCGTGGGTCTGGTCTCATGGTCAAGAGGAAAGCCAGATATGGAAGATCCATATTTCAGTGAATTCAGAGGAT
The DNA here is from genome assembly GCF_000690835.1 of Fulmarus glacialis. Classification (NCBI taxonomy): domain Eukaryota; kingdom Metazoa; phylum Chordata; class Aves; order Procellariiformes; family Procellariidae; genus Fulmarus; species Fulmarus glacialis. The sequence goes on from NW_009229858.1 coordinate 2,599, forward strand.
GAGGTGGTATCTCCCATCGCACGTCCCTCTGCCTGCCTTCCCATAGCGGCGATTTCTCTTCTCGGGATAGCAAATATCACCGACCGCGGAATTCAACCTCTGCAGGCAGATGGCTTTTTGCCTTCATAGCAGCACGCTAATAGGGCAGTGGTGGGGGACAGATGCTCCTGCCTTCCCACGTTCAGCTTCGGCTCCAGGATAGCAGCATCAGCAGCGCTCGCTCGCGTTGGTGCTGAAAGCCACCGAAGGCAGCAGGAGGCAACGGTGGAGGCAACCTTGGCAGTAGGTGCTGGGAAACGAGCTCCACGTTCATTCCCAGGCAGCCACAGCCGACGGCTGCTGTCAGCCGTGGCTTACTGAAATCAGTGCCCCTCCGCGGGTCCACAGCTGCCCCGTGCCGTGAGCGGGGACCAGGGACGTTCAGGCATCTAGGGATGCAGCAGGCGCAGGGTGGCAGGAGAACTCGGTTCTGGCTTGGTAATGAGTTTTGCATTGTGCTGCATTAACCCAGACTAAATTATCTTTTACACCGCTATGCTCCAGCTAATAGAATAAATAATATAACCGGCAAGCAGCAGCAGATAACTTCTTTCTTTTGATAGCTGTCAAGGGAAAACAGACCCTTTTATTTCAGCCCCTCTGCTACTAACGTGAGGACAGGTTTCCAGATACCGCAGGAGCCCCTGGAAGGAAGCTCCGCTGCGTTGGTGGGTGTCACGAGCACCAGGACAGCCGTCCTGGCTGGTGGAAAGAACAGCCTGTGCTCCTAATGGAGCTCCTAGCTGGTTAAGGAAAGAGAAGTCTATTTAAAGGAGTCGGAGCCTTTTTAACCTACCTTCCTTTGAAAGGAAAAAAGCCCACCTAAATATATCTTACCAGAATTAGAGCTTTTAACCTGTTTGCCTCCTGCAGCCCATTGTCCGGCACACCATGAGCTGTTTCTCTGAAAATGGCAACGTTAGTAATTGCTGTTTGAAGCCTTTCCTCCTACGGAGCAGAGCAGCAGCCCAGGAACGCCC
>NW_009229858.1:3637-3978 GCF_000690835.1 Fulmarus glacialis
CTGACAGCTCCCTGCAGAACAGGCTTTCCAAGCCATCAGCAGGCGTGGGGCCGGATCCTGCTCTCCGGAGCAAACCACACATGGATCCCGAGGCAGCGGGGGGGGCGGCTGGCCTTTCCCCATCGCTCCCTGCTCTCTCGCCCTCCCAAACACCATGGGCACAACCTGGGGACGGCCACACCAGCCCTGCCTACGGGGCCAGGGCCGTGCCAGCATCCCCCCCAGCACAGCACCGGGGGGGGCAGCGGGGGTGCCCGGGGCCGCGCATCTCGGGGGAACTGCCTTCTGCTGCAGCGAAGGGCCGGTTCCCCTGCCCGGAGGGGATCCGCGGGGGAAGGCAG
>NW_009229858.1:4010-21119 GCF_000690835.1 Fulmarus glacialis
CCTCTCCCAGCGCAGAAGGGCCGGCACGCTGCATTAACACACAGCTCCCAGCACCCTGGGACGCCGACACAGCCCTCCCAAAGAGGGACAGCGTCTGGCCCCCCTTCTCACAGCAGCGCGCAGACCGATAAATAGCTATTTCTCCCCAGTTTTCTCCCCAGACAAGCAAGATTTAAACCAGAAGCGTTTCCCTGCAGAAAGCGCCCCAGGGTGGGTGCACAGGGGAAGCCGGGGGCACACGTGGGGGCCAGCGCAGCTCCAGCGCAGCTCAGGGGACCCGCCGGCAGCGGGACGAGCCTGCAGCCTTCGTTGCAGATGAGGAGTCAAGGCAGCAAGGAGAGAAAGAAATGTAAACAGGAGAAAAAGCACATCTGATGTAGCACTGGGCCGATGTGTACCTTTGCCTAGGCTAGTGAGAAGCGCAGGTTGTCAGAAGGCAGAACAGGCATTTCAGTGACAGCTATCGGTAAGAGTTTCTTTTTTAAAGTAATTGCTATAACTCAGGAAAAAAAATACCTTATCATGAGCCAGGATGATTTTCCTTCAAGAAATCCTTGAGGTTTGGTGTTTCCATCGAGCTCTGCAGGAGAGAGCCAGGGCTGGGGAAGCCACTTTCTCCAAAGCTGGGGAGGACCGTGGCACGGCACTGCCCTCTTTGGGTACATCCACCCGCTGATCCAGGCTCACTGCTGTGCTTGGTTCAGCCGTGGTGGACAACTAGATCTTTTCTTCGTGTGCTGGTAAACACAAGCGACTTTGTTCCCCACCGCAGCACGAGCGAGGTCGGAGATGCACATGCACAGCAGGTATTTGCTCCGGCAGCCTCACCCCTACTAACGGATGGCCGAGAGATCCTGTCCTCCCCCGCCACTCACCCAAATCCCCCTGCCATCCAAGGTGCTGCCATGCCGAGCCTCGCCACCGCCGCTCCGGGGACGTGCTCCCGCTGGGAGAGTGCCCGGAGCAGAGCCAGGCTCCCTACCTGCATCCCCTGGCTGGGAAACGAGACCCCAGCACAGCATCGGGTAAGAGCACGCATCCTTTTTGCTGACCCTGCGTACAAGAAGAAGCTGGGGCTCTGCTGAAATGGCCGCTGAGGCTTGGGGTGACGGTACAGGAGCTGCGAAGGACCGCTCAGACGGACAAAAGGCTGCCAAGATCAGAAAAACCCAGCACTGCAGAGGGGCAGCAAACGGAGTTTCTTGGTATTGCAAGAATTGGGGAAAGCTTTAGGTCCTCTCCCATCTCGTTCAAACTGTGGCCACGCTCCAGCTTTGAGAACACCACGTGGTAAGAAGATCATAGAATTCTGCTCTATAGAAGATGGAGCAGCACAAGGTGCATCTATACCAGCGGTATCCCGGCTCCCCTCCAGCCCGCAGCCTCACAGCCCAGCCGGGAGAGGATTTCACACCAGCAAAGGGCAACTCCACAGAAGTGGCAGAACTGAGGATCAGTGTGCATCCTTCACCGCTTCCCTCTTTCCCACAGGACTATGGCACATGCTTTGGGCTTCCTGTGAAACACGAGGAAGCATCATTAGGAGAAGAAGACAAGAACGTTAAAAAAACCCAAACAAACAAAGAAATCACAGCTGAAAGCCCTGACTGGCAGGCACATGCCCCGACTGCTGGGGGAAGACCTGCCAGACCTGGGCTACAACATGCATCATCTGCAAGAGGAGCCATCCAGACCTCCCCGCTTCGTCCTGCCATGAGCCCCTTGCACAGACCCCACGGAGGGCAGAGACCAGGTGTCCGGAGAAGCTGGGGTGTTTGGATCCATGGGAGAAGCGGTGGGCGCAGGAAAGGGACCTTTTGAGGAGGCTTTGCCAACGTGGGACGGGTACCTGGAGCCAGCAGACTGCTCACCGATCCATCTCCTCTGTAGATAATGGTTAATAAAGAACTTGGTTCATTTAATAGTCCCAAGGGACCCTGGGCTAGGATCTACCACAGGGTACAAGAAGAGTAACACTTCAAGCTTAGCGAAGCCCACAGCAAGGAAGGGGTAATTAACTGGAGAGTAAAGTGGCAGCAGGGCCAAGACGCTGGATACTCCGACAGCAGCTGGAACGGGAATAGAGCCCAGCCACGGAGCTGAGCGGGGAAGGGAAAGGCAAGGTGCTGCAGGTTTGTTCACTATTCCCAGGAGGGAGAGAGAGCGGTGAAGGAGGGACTGTGCCCAGGAACAGCGTCGGAAATACTGCTGAGAGGGAGCAGGGATTTTAGAAACACATGCCTCTACAAACCAACCTAAATGCAAGCACAGTAAGAGTAATGAACAGCTCACTGCAGAGCTACAAACACTGCGGCTATTTTTAGTTACATAAAAGACCCCAAATTATAGGCAGGATTGCTGTGAGACTTTGGGAGAGAAACGGATCCAACACCAGCACATTTCCCTTGAGGCCAAGGGAAAGCTCAGTGCCTTAGAAAAAAAATGAGGGAGAAAATATTCAATTTAGGCAATTTAAGTGGAAAGCAACTCTCCATACCCCAAACTCACTCCATCTTCTACCCCCTTGGCTGCCCCAAGCTCTTCACAGCTCCCCTGAGAAGCCGTCCTGTTTTCCCAGAGATGGGCACGGGGAGGACGGGCGTCTGCCTCCGCTCTGCCAGGGTGTTTGCTCCCGGGGCCACGGAGCCGAAGGCTTCGGTTCTGCTGCCAGTTGTTTGTATCCGTAGTACACTGCAGAGCTGCTTTCTTTTTTCCTCCTCTATATGAAAAGGACTTGGCAAACTGATTGCAAAAAATATAGGGTAGAAAGAACATCCTGGGCACGGTGGAGACAAGAGTGGAGGATGGAGGAGAGACCAGCGGGTTGCTTGGTCGCTGCAGATCTGGCGTGGCCTCAAGGAAGGGGATCCGTTACAGCGGTGGGCACCAGTAATACTGACACGTCCTTTATCTGGGAGAATGGGATTTCTCCAGTTACCTGTGAAGAAGCAAGCAAGGGCTTTTACTGAAAGAATGCCCTTAGGACTGGAAGGAAAAGCCCAGGGAGGAAGAATTCCACGCACGAGCGTACACCACCCCGCGGGGCGGCAGACGAGGCAGGCCCGCTGCCAAGGCACCACCATTCGCAGAGCAACCCCTTCGGTCTGCTCCAGGGCTCGGGTCCTGCTGGGAGAAAACATATGCATCCATATGCAACAACGTCCCCGCAGTTTGAGTCAAACTTCTGGATGTGTAATGCTGCTTCAGCCCTGTTCCGCTCCAGCCTTCTCAGCTGCAGGTCTGGTCGGGCTTTCCGAGGGAGAAAGCCGCCTGCCTTCGAGCTGCATTTGGATGGAGACTATTTTTGGGCCCTTCGCTGGCACACAGCACTGCTGTAAGGGATCACCTCCAAGGTTAATTAGATGAGATTCTTTGGCGAGCTCTCTCTGGAGGAGCAGGATTTCCTTTTCTCTGCATTAAGCCCTTTTATTAACACTCCAATAAATCTCGACATCGCGGTGCCCCTGCGACGCTACCCATCGTACCGCTGGCAATAACGGCGGGTCTATTGCCGGAGATTAGGGGTGAGCCACAGAGAATTGCAAACAGCAGAGAAAGCAATAAGAGCAGAACAAGTTTAGAAATTGTCAGCTACAGCAGCAAGCCCAGAAGTCACAACTGTGCTTGTGCCCACAGCAATCAGCCCAGCGCTACAAGAATATCACACGGTATTAGAGCCACTGCTGCTCGCAGCAATCTCTGGCTCCTACCCCTACAAATTTCACAGGGACTAGAGATGTCTCGGAGCTCTGAGAGACACCACAGGAGAAAAAGAAAGGACGGTGTTCTCAGTTTAACGCAACGTGACTATTTGCTTGCAAAAATGACTTGGCTTCTCCGTCCCTGAACCTTGCAGGTGTTTGTTTAACAGCCTGCATAAATTGAGGCTAATCACAGCTCCGCCAGCTGCCGAGGAGTCCGACAGCCAGGAGGACACGGCCTCGCTTATCTCGAGTGCAAGCTGAGCGAGCTGCTCCCGAGGGCGAGAGCTAATCTATTCAGCCCTAAACGAAGCAGCCGGTCTCTCACGCCTGCAGCCTCGCCGGGGAGACGCGGAGGACAGGGTCTGAATGGGATTAGCGCGGAGGAGAGAGGGGATATTCGGGACCGTGCCTTGGCTGCTGCCAGGGGTGTGCCTGGCGAAGGGGCTGCCTTGGCCGCCCCCGCGATGCCGAGGGCTGGGCTGGAGGCCAGGGACGTCTCCCTGGGTCTGGCAGGGGAGCGAACACGTCTCCAGCCTCGCGTCCCTTCTGATCTCCCAGCGCAATGCGGAGGGAGACGGGCACCAGACAGCAAAGCTACCGTGCACCCCCCCACCTTGCTTCCATCTTGCCGCGGAGACATGCCACGGGGAGGGCACGGCACGAGGGAACCGAGCGCCGCTGACGAATAAACCGTTCAGATCTGGTTTTATGCACCCCCAACGTGCATAAGGACACGAATTACATATCTAACAAGCCAACAAAAGCAATTTAGCGAAAGCATGCTTCTGTCACGAGCCCAGGCTTCTCCAGCGCGTGAGGCAGTTTCCAGACACTGCCATTCCCTAAAAGCACGGCAGGTTTCCCGGCCTTGCAACACCCTCGCTGGCTTCATTCATCCACGGCTCTTTGTGACGGGGGACAAGGCGAAGGCAGGGACGCGGCAGCAGCGGGCACGTGCGCTGTGCCCCACCTCGGGGCGCTGGCAGGACGGACAGGACGGGGCAGGGAGGAGGTGGTCACCCTCGTTTCCCTCCGTGTTAAACAAGGAGCAGGAGTCGCTGGGCACCCTCCGTCCAGCCGACCGTCGGTCAGGACACAGCGCTCGCGGGCGGAGGTGCAGCTCCAGCACTCGCAGCCCGAGGTCAGCCAGGGTGCGGGGGGACCCGCCGCCTCCCAAACCCCCCGCCAGGTTCCCAGCATGGGCTGACACGGGCTAGCAGCCGCAGCAGCGGGTGGTCTCTCCTTCCCTCTTTCCCAGCTCCGCTGTCCTCCTGGCCTCCCTCACCTCTCCGGCTTCCCAAAACACCCGCGCACCGGCGACTCTGCTCATTTCCTCGCGACGAAGCGGGGCCGTTAGCCAGCACAGTACGGGCTCGGGCTTAAAACCCGGGCCTGCACACCTCAGTGAGCTCTACAGGGATCATCCCTGCACATGAAATCTGCTTCCCCACGCACCCCTACGTCCAACAGCAGACCAGATGTGATGGACTTGTACTCGTGGCATGGCAAGCGCCAATGATTTCTGGGCAGTCGCAATCATTTCTGATCAGACTGACATTCACAACGACTAACCCTGTAATAAGGCCATGGGGAGGCGGCTGTAAAACACTAATCAGACGCCCAGCCCTCACTCATTAGCTAAGCCCAGACCTCCCGCCAGCCCGGTTCCCCGGGGCAGGAGTGCCACCGAGACGTGGGGGACAGCTCAGCACTGCTGGGAACCAGCCCCCTTCCTCCTGCCATTTCAGTTTATTCCAACCTCGCGCTTTCTTGTTATCATAAGAGCCTGACTCCATTTCAGGGGTTTATTATGCACGTAGCTTAAGCTGCTGAAGAACACAGCGGTTAGAGGTTTTAAAAGCAACCCTAACAGCGCAGGCTCTTATTCCCGCAAAGTAGAAAGGTCTTCGGAGGAGCTTTTTCATTAGCTACCCATACTTTCAGCTGGGCTCCCTACCACTGCCTTAAGAAGCGCAGAACTGTGGTCTGTGATCAGCCCTTTGCCACGAAACGTCCCCTCGCTTCAGCAGGCAGCACCCGGCCAGGAAACCAAGTCCTGCCTGAGGTTACCTGGGCTGTTCCCCTGGGTGATTTCAGAGGATCCTACAGCCCGAAAGCAGCTCTCGGACCCGGGAGACATGGCAGGGACTGTGGTCAGGACATAACTGGGCTGAGGGATCAGGTGAGGCTGGGACCGTGCAGCCCTGCGGAACGGGGATGGTGAGAGGCGAGGGTGGGGAGGGAGTGCTTGGTAGGTCCCTACCCGAGAAACGATAAAGACCTTATCCAGCCAGCTCCAAGGCTCTCTGCAAACAACCTGGGAGGCTGGGAGCACAGACACTTCCCCCGTCACCCCTTGGCAACAGAACCAGCCACCTTCACCACCACCATTTCACAGGAGAGCATGCTCCGCACATTGCTTGTGCACGCAGATAACAACTCAAACCAGGGAGAACAGGGAGAAAGAGGCGAACACCCTGCTCTCCACCCACCTGCTAGACCCCGACATCCAACCTGATCTTCCCGCCAACTCATCTCCATCCGCAGCCCTTGCTCTTCTACCATCTTCAGGAGGCGGTAGAAAGCCAGCACCCTGGCTCCGAGTCGTTCACCCCTCTTCCTAGGGGCTGGGTAACCCTTCCGCAGCCCACCCGCCTGCTTCCCCGAGGGCTGGCAGGGTTATCGTGCTGTCCGGCTCTGCAGCACCTCAGCTCTGGAAGGCTTGGGCTGCTCCCTCCCCCGTTTCGCTTCATGGAAATGCATAATAAGATCTCGGCGCGAGCCGAGGAAATTGCCTTCCTTTATCTTGCCACCGCATTGCCCAGGCTAGCCAGGAAGAAGAACACAAGCAACAGCCAGAATATACAATTCTCCTCCAGACAGCAGAGTTCAGCAGTGAAGTTGTCCACAGCCCCTTTGCCCCTTGGCTTTCCGTTTCATTTGCATTTCATTTTCTGGAGCTGCCCAGCTCAACGTCTGAACATAAGCCCTGCAAAGGCCAGGCAATGCTCCAGGGCCAGATTCCCGCTCCGCAGGTCAGCTGCGGAGTGAGAAGGCACATTCCCTGCAGACCCTGCTCACCACATCACGAGGCATCACCAAATGCACGAGGAAGAGATCAGGCTTAAGAAACAAAACCAGAAGCCCCTCCAGCAGCGTCCTGGCACACTCAGCCTAGGAAGAAGCAGGTCAAGCTTCTTCACGGATACCTGGACCAGGTCATTCAAAAGGAACATCACAGCAGGTGGGCAGTGGCCCAAACTCACTGGTTTTAGGCACTTACGAAGCCAGGACTCCCCCCCATGAGCTCCCAGAAATTATCCTGACTCTCCCTACAGCACAGAGTTCACTGCAGCATCAGAGGCTCTTCCTGCAAGATCCTCGGTGACAAATGGCCCGGCAGCATGCCAGATGGCTAATAAATCCAGACTTCACACACCACCCGCTCCCGGGAGCGCTGAACACCTCCCCTGCCTACAAACAGGCATTATAGATCAAGCTCAACCAGAGATGATGGCTGATGGCTAAATCCATTGTGTAGAACAATTGTTTCATTAGCAGGCTGAGCCGGGTACGCGGTCAGGGAGACGGGGCCTGCCAGAAGATAAGAGAAGGCTATTTTGCAATAATTTGTCTCAGTCTGCATGAAACGTCAGGGTTTCAGCAGTGCCTCTGGAACCGAACCAAGACAAGGACCTCATCACAGGTCCTACACAAACTCACGCACCCCCAGCAGACCCCCAGCCCTGTGCGAGGGGAGGGGGGCAGCTCAATTTTGCCCTTTTCAAATGGTCCTTGGGAAGCATAACAAAGTGAAGCCAGTGGTGAGGTACATTGATCAATCTCCAACTTCTTTCCCCCAAGAGCCATCTGGGAGACTCCTAAAGATGCTGCCGGTCTAGACGGCAAGATGCAGTCCACCGGTTCATGGACAGGAGAAGGGAGAGCTTCTCCATCCCCAAAGCACAGGAGCCTGCTCCCCTCCCTCGCCACAAGCCAGCCCCAGCCGCCACAGGTTCTCAGAAGTGGAGATGCAGTAGGATGGGGGATCGCAGCTGCTGAAGCCTCCCCTGTCCCTGCCGGGACACTCTGAGCACCGGGCTGGAGGGCAGCTCTGCCCCGCAGCCCACCTCATCCTGGAGGAGCTGGTCTCTCACAGGTAAACGGCTTCAGAGAAGTTAGTCACAGGGCTTCGCATGCCAGCAAAGCTTCAGTACAGCATCTCTGCAGCTCTGAGCGACAGCCTATGCCAGAGAGAGAAGAAAAAAAATATAGCCTTGAGCCATCACGCTGCAAAGATGCCATCCCCGGTGCTGGCAGCTTGAAGGACAAGCATGTAGTACCTCATTTTCTCTCGGCCCCATTGATTTTCTGCAGCTCTGCCTCCAGATCTACAGAGACGCAGCTTGCTCAGCCTTGCAGCAACACTGGAGCGGGATGAGGACACCCGTATCGCGCTGGGGGCAAACGAACCAAGCCGAAGAGCAGAGACAGCAAAAGGCACCGCAGGATGGTTGGGTTAATAGAGTCACGAAGAGAGGACAGGCGTTCCTGCTCCTTGGCCTGTTCCCCTGCCCGAGGACAGGGACTGCCTTGAGCAAAAGCTGGGGTGCCTGGGTCAGAGTCAGCTCCTGGATGAGCTCCTCGTACCCCCGGTTGGCAGGATCCCCCCGGAGCCAGCCCTGCCTGCCTGGCAGCCGCGTTCACGGGCTTGTCAAGTCTCTCAAATCCTAGGCTGGAAAGCAAACTCCAGCAATTAACAGCACTTGCTGCTGTGAACGGGAACACTGTAAATAAATTATATCTCAGAAGTTAATAAGTGTTGACTAATTGAGGTTTAGCATCTTAAATTCCTAAAAATTCTTACAAGTCAACAGAAAAGGAGGGAGGAAAGATGTTTCCTTGGCTGGAGAGCCCTAATCCAGGCCTAGCAGTAGGCAGGACACCTGAGGAGACGCACCCCTGCCTGTTAGCAGGTTGCCCTGCTCCAGCACCAGGAGCTGTACATGCCGGGGTCAGACTAATTTCTCCTGCCAGCAGAGCACCAGTATTGCAAATGGCACTTAAATATCAAGCTAGCGCTCGAGTGCTTCTAAGGCAATGCACAACGTGCATGAGGGATGAAAAAAAAAAATCAAATCAGGTAGCGTTAGTCAAGCCTGGGCCTTAGCAGACGAGGCAGAGAAAACACTCCAGCACTTGCAGTGGATGAAGCTCAGTGTTCCTCTCCTCCTCCTCCTGACGGCTGCCAGCTCTTTGGTGAGCCCCGCCACTGGTGAGAAGCAGGTATGGACACGCTTCGGTCACCCGGGAGCTCTCGGAGCCTCTGGTGTGCTGTGTGGGGAAATCATTTTGCAGCCAAACTCCCCTGGCATCACAGATCCCCGGCAGACGACTCCCCTGCCACCGCGCTAGCGGCTTCCTCCGGGCTGCAGGCGCTCTCATGCCAAGCCTGGGCTCCATCCAGCCTCCGAACAATCTGTCCCCATGGAGGGAGTTGTCCAGATCTTTTCCTTGCCTGGAGCAAGCATGGACTCGTGCCCGATGAGAAGCAAGTCTGAATGCATGCTTCTGTGTGATACTGGTATTTTGATCTCTTTCAGATTATTCCCATCCGCCTCCCAGACACCCCAGGCTTCCCAAGGGACTCCATCTCCCAGCCTGTTAACGTGAGATCAGGAGACAGGCAACTGGGAGAAGAGCGTTTCCCACACCTCCAGCTCGCTGAGGCTTTTGTCCCCAGTCCTCACCTGGCATCCCTCGGCGCAGGCTGGGGACACACCCCAGCTGGCTGCCAGTGCCACACAGCGCTAGCACTGCTGTGGAGCCAGCGTCCCCCTCCCCGCTCCACACACAGGCATCCTGAAGGCTAAGGCAATAATCCCCTCTTCCTCCACCCACGTCCTTAACACATCCAGGTGAGCGGGCAAACACAGCCCCCTGACGCTAACTCCTGGGGGGCTGGTGTGTAGAAACCTGTAACGAACTTGACATATCTCCTAGCGCAGAGCAGCTCTACTATTTGATGCAAAGTTTAATTTGATTTATCACTTGAATAGCTGAGACACCCTTGATACGCTTCCTTCAGCTCCTTCCAGATAAATCTGCTGCATACAATTAGCGCCGGGAGTCCCCTGCACTTCACCAGCCCTCCCCTTCGCTCCACTCTAACCTCCACCTGCACCTCCCAGGGCGGCAGAGCAACCCCGGCTCCCGTCTTCGGAAAGGGCTTTCCATGTCATCCGCCTCCTTTAGCAAGGGGAAAGCTGAGGTTAAACGGCAGCAGCGATCGACCCGAGGTGACGAAGCAGGCAGAGGCCAAGGCAGGAGCTGCAGGCAAGTCTCCCAGCTCAGGCCACCAACAGCAGTCTCTGCAGGAGAGCAATCATGGGCAGCAGCAATCCTTTCTACCTCGAGCTGTTGTGCTCCTCCACAGAAGCAGCTGCATTTCAGCTACAAGGCTTGCACCAGCTGCACAGCACTTGAAGAACAGCAGAGTACAATGCCTTGAAAACAGGGAGCAAACACAGTGATTCCTATGAAAATATGGGAAGCACAGAGGGGAACGTGGTGCTGCTTTTTTAAAAAAGAAAAAATTCTTCAGGTTTTTCTGGCATCTTTTGACAGGACATACTACAACTTCAGCCTACAAATCCACAAAGCCTGGGGACCACAGACCTGCTGAATCAGGACAGGAGGAAGACCCACAGCTTCCCAAAGCCTGGTAGACCAGGGTTGTCCTATACCATGGCTAGACACAGGGAAAGGTCTCACCTGAGACTTGAGGGCCCCTCTGGGCTCAGTCTGGTTTCTGTCTGGTTCAAAACCCACCGGTGAGCCAGCACAAGCAACGTTGGCTTGACTGAATCCGTTCCCTTCCCAAAGCTCTGAAGCACAACAAGACCCACAGCTTCCCAAAGCCTGGTAGACCAGGGTTGTCCTATACCATGGCTAGACACAGGGAAAGGTCTCACCTGAGACTTGAGGGCCCCTCTGGGCTCAGTCTGGTTTCTGTCTGGTTCAAAACCCACCGGTGAGCCAGCACAAGCAACGTTGGCTTGACTGAATCCGTTCCCTTCCCAAAGCTCTGAAGCACAACAGTTAATTTAAAAATCTTAAAGCAAACCGTTGGGGAGTGAAAGATGGATTTGCAGGCATTAAAGCCCCAGACCAAGGAGCAAACAGACGCTTTTGATTGGGAAACCAATGCTTGGGTTTTAGCATTTCAGACTAAGCAGCAGCAGAGAAGAGCCCCACGTGCACCTCATCCTTCCAGGGCGGGGAAGGAGAAACCAGCAAAAAGCAGGGAAGCGAGGCACTCGGATGCTTCCCATGGTCTTACCAAAGCCAGAACAGGCTTTGGGGGCCTTGAGTCCATCAGGCATGACATGTTTTCCAAAGAGATCCCTCAGATGATGAACTGATAGGAAAAGGTCCCTTCCATACCTCTTTCAGAGAGGGCTTCACCTCGCTGTTCTCCTGCCTCTGCCCTGGGTACAGCTCGGACACGAGAAGCGACGTCCGGGCCGGTTACGTCCAGGCTGGGGAGCGCCCGCGCTCGGCAGAGGGGTACCGCGCCAAGGAGCCCGACGGACTGGCGGGTCCACCGCATCTGAAGGGGCGGCGGGGGTGCGTCTCCTCTCACCAGTCGCAACGAGGGTGGTGACTCGCTGGCTCTTGGGCACACGGGGGCCAGCCAGAGCAGGGTTGTGTATTTGGAGGCTTATTCCCAGCACGCGGCTTGCTGCCGTTGCTCGAGGCCGAGGGCTGGTCCCTCCTCGCCCCCTGCTAGCTGAGACCCTCAAGGCGCTCGGCCGTCTCTCCCAGCCCACCTCACAAGGTGATGCCCACCCAGTGCAGCACACGGGAGCTGCTGCGGCTCTGCCAAGCAGCCCTGGGTGCAAAAAGGTTGGCCTAGAAAGGAAAAAAAGGGGAAGGGAAAAAAAAAAAAATCCAGAGACTGGGATTGATGAAGATGCCGGAGGGAAGGAGCAAGTCACCAAGGGAAGAGGAGGAACAAGGCCTGCACCCGACAGGGGTGTTACGAGCAAGACAGACATGCTGACAAATTAAAACAGACCGCAAGAACCCCTGATATTTTTTAAAGCCCTTTCTTTGCCTCAGCTTTCTTGTTCTCCTTTGTATGTTAAAAATTCATCTTCAAAAGCAATCACAATGCCCCCAGAGGGAAAAATACCCCAGCACAAGGCAGACTTCCCTCTAGGCAATGTGAATCTGTATTACCCGAGTAAAAAGGCTTTCATCTCAAAATTACGCGTTTCCAGAGCACTTGACCCAAAAGGAAGTCTCCTTTATTTCTATAAAAGTCACCTTCTCCACCGAAGTCCATGGCCTCCGAAGGGAGCTGTTAGGCAGCTTTCTGCGTTCACTCTTGCCTGCTCAGAGCCCTTCTCCTGCCTGCGGCTCGTGCTCCGCCGCAGCCCCAGGGAGGGCACAGGGCACTGGTGGGGCAGGGACCCCAGGGTGGCAGCCGGGAGCTCAGGGACCCCCTGCTCCCCCGTGGACTCCTGCCAGGCTCCACAAGCCCCTTCTGCCTGGAGATGGTGCCGAAGGGGGACCTTTCTCCAACTGTTTCTTTCAGCAAGAGCCAACACAGCAGTTGCAGTCAGTGGTATCTGACTTGCTTCTCATCAGATGCTCCAAGCCAAAAGCCAGCTCCCTTCCCCAGAAGGAAGCCACAGACCTGCAGCGCCCGGGTGATTTTGGACAGGGCAGCGGTGCCACCAGACATGCCAGATAGAAACCAGCTCGTGCAAGCGGCGGAGCCCGGGCTTGGGGAGCTGCCGCGGCTCCATGAGAAGCCAGCTCGTGGATCCGCACCTCCAGGAGCTCACAGACCGCAGGGATGTCCCCTTGGGGCACTCATGCCTGAAATGGAGGGGAAAAGCGGTACCAGCAATTCCAGCGTGAGGAAGGAGAAAGGCTGTTTGTCAGAGTCAGCACGCAGCTGGCCCGGGTGAGACGGGCGCTCCCGGCTCCCACGGCATCTGAGCCCCGGGGAAGATGCTACCACCGACAAGGATCTCTGAACCAAAGCCCCCAGCCCAGCTTAGTCCTGCTCAGATGCCACAGGCCACTGCCCTGCGGGTGGCACCACGTGCTGGAAATGTGCACCCCCGCTCTATCCTAAAGGGCACCAAATACCAGACGATCTCGCTCACATGGGACACAGCTCAGTAAAGCAACCTTGCGCTCAGTAAAGTTGTAGTCCGTCAAAAGTCACCGTTTCAATGCTGAGTTTTGCAATACCTGATGTGCAACTTAATGGGCCAGCCTCGGGTCAGGGAAAGGACAACAGGGCCCTTGGCTCACAAAATTATTGCAAGTTTCGACCCCTCCAAGCTGGGGAGAAGGACTTGAACCCCAGTCCCCAAAGTGCTGAAAAAGCCCAGGGACTCTCAAGGCAGGTTGCATGAGAGCTCTGTTAATTCCATCGTTTTTAAGCAGCCCTTGGGTTTGTTTCGAGTGCCTGTTGTCGAGAGCCCTGCAAGCAGCTCCTGAGCATAAGCTCTGCTCTCTCCTACAGCAGCACGCCCGGCGTACACGCGTAGCAGGCTCTGGCTTACTCGCTGGGCTCGGCCATCCTGGAGGGAGCAGATTTATCAGGCAGGACCAGCAATAAAGATAACGGCATCGGTGATGATTCCTTACACTGAATTGTTCACCGTGCACTGGGAGGTGACAGCCAGTGCAAGATACCTACAAAGCTTTACGGACTAAATACAACCTGCTTCAAATTATACAAACCACCTCTGCAGAAACATTAAAAACTAACAGTACGGCACTAACAGGGAGGAAACAGGAGGAGCCAGGATATCCGAACTGCCTTTCCAGCGAGGATGCAGGCTGCTGGAGGCACCGTATATAGAGCAGGCGAAGGCAGCACAGACACCCTCGCACATCGGTGGCACATCACCCGGTGGATGTAGCGGCTTTGCTTTAGCATCACCAGGCGGTACCGCTGCCTGCGTAGGCTCAGCATCCCGCTGACACAGCCCAGCAGCACCCCAGAGCGAGTCGTTGACTCCAGCCCCATTTTACCCGTGAGGACACTGCAGGGCCCCAGCTCACGACATGGCACGGAGCAAACCGAATGCAGCTCTTTTTGCTGGCACGGCCACGCAGAAGCACAGCTCCCACCTCCCTTCCTTCTGGGAAGCCGTACAAAGCAGGCAGCTCTGCACCAGGCCATCAGGAACAGATTCCCACTGCATATCAATTAGCAGCACGTACAAAGGAGCCTGCTCCCTTCCAGGCAGGAGCAGAGACCCTGCGCAGGATGAGGGAGTCACACCAGCCTCATTCTCTTCTGAAAAGCAGGTACAACTGTACACCCCCAATCCTTCGACAGCACCACTAAGCAAGATGCTCAGAGGCAGAGGTGATTTCTAAATCTGCTTGGGTGGTTGCTAGCTATTTCAAGTTGGGCTGATTTCGGCAAGCCTTTGGCAGCATTGTCGGGGTGGCTTTTTTGTGGTTTGAAGCTCTCCATTTCCTTCAGCTGACAGTCCGACCAGCCCCCCTTTTCTGTACACCCCAAGGAAAAGGCAATGAAAATCTTTAAGGAAAATAACTTCCAAAGCTCTCGGAGATTAAAAGGTCCTATTAGACTAATTTTTAGGAGAGCAAAGGATGCAAGGAGAAGAAAGCTTAAGCTAGACAAACTAGAGTGGAAAAATTGATCTATTAAAGCAGTGGATGCTATCAGGGAAGCGAGCAATTTCCTGCAAGCCAGCATAGCCAGATGCATTTCTGCTAAAGCAGATCTGTCTTGACTTCTCCGCAGCTTTCCCTGCTACCTGCCTGGCTCCCGGCAGCCCAGCTCGACAGCTCTAATGGGGCAATTCACTTTATTGACCTATTAGCTGCCACCTGCTCAGGACGCAGCCACGGCAGATTTGCCATTGTGTAAGCAGCAGCAGCAGCAGCAAACATAAAACCCTAAATAAATTTTCGGAGGCCGCGGAGCAGTATAATTAATCACGGGGTCTTTCAGGAGGCAGCAGCAGCGGGGAGGCAGGCAGGGGAAGGCAGAAGGCAAGGCTGCGGGGGGTGGGGGACATCGGGGCCCCCTTCTGCCGCCTGCCCCCCCGTCCTGCCAGAGACGACGCAGGAGCCAAGGGTGAAGAGGCAAGGTGGTGGCGGCTGGAGTCGAGGTCAAACTCCGTTTCACTGCTCACCCGTCTCGTGAGCCCGAGCAAGTGACGGTCCCCCCAGCGTGCTTCCTTCGGGTACATCCTTGATCAGCAAATAAGTGGCACTCGCTGCCAGTGTTTGCAGAGGTGGAAAGTTAAGACTGCTCCAAGCCCGCTCCCTGCCACGCTGAACTCGCATCTTCCCTTTCCCACATTACCTCTGAATCTGGCCCAGACCCGCTAACACAGAGCGAGAGCAGAAAAGAGATGTCAAAGGAAGAAACGGAAGGAAAAGCTTTAAATGCACCCAACTGCACAGACCTCAGCTCTCCCTCCCTGCTGTATCTCACCGCCATCTCTTCTCTTGCGCTCCCCACGAGCGCACCCGTTTGGGGTGCTGGTTCCTGCTGCGCACCCAACGGCTGAATTGCTGCGTGAAGGACACCAAGTCTGGGGGCTGCTTGGGGAAAAAACAGGAGGCCCCAAATTCTACTGAGTTTAGGACAGAGCACATCTCTGCGCCAGCACGCCTTGTTGCCCCACAGCCTGCCCCCATGTTCGTCACCAGAAGCAAATGGAACAGCTTGGCCCTGGGAGAAGCCTCATACCATCAGCACTTCAGAAAGTCATCGGGGACTCTTGGGGACACTGGGACTCACCAGAATGCCAGAAATGGCAAGTTGGGAGCCAGCGGGACTTCTCCAGCGGGAGCTGACAGATGCCTTGGCTGAGCCCTCTGCTCCTGCTCTCTTGCATCCTCCCTCACCCAGGACAGTGGCCAGCACGAAGACTCCTGCCTCAGCGGGCACTGTCCTCTCCTGTAGGGACAGAGACGGGAAAAGGGTTTTTATTTCCTGCCATTGAACAGGAGCCAAACGAGACTAAAGCACAAGTCCTAAAGGCTATGGTGGAGCTGAAGTGTCCGCGTTCACCCTGAGCCCCGAGGCCAGCCCACCCGAGACGTGCCTCTTCTTCCTCCCTTACTTCAGCCCCGCTCCCTGTTCTCTCCGGGTGGTTGACGTCCCTCCTGCTCTGACCGGCTGCAACTCTGAGCAACACCGAAGCACTGCTGAGCAGAGGCCCTCCTCAGAAAGGGAAAAAACCCCCCATATTCCAGCCTTTGAGCCATGCTTTTAGTATTTCATCTTTCTTTTTCCACCAGAGGAAAGTAAATTCCTTATGCCAGCTGGGCTGCAAACTCACCACCACATCTCTGCCTCAGACAGCCCGGCTGCCAGCCCCTCCAGGCAGATGGCGAATGCAAGGCTCATATCCCCTCCGCACAACCCCTCCTGCTCCTGCATCCCCCAGCGGTGCTCAGGCGGTGGGGTGGCCACAGCGTCGGCAGCACGGCGGGGACAAGGCACCGAGGGGCTGGGGAGGGCTGGGCAGGCTGCCTAGGAGCAGCAGAATTCAAGACAGGTCCGAGATACCGCAGAGGAGCCCCGCACTGAGCTCCACGGGGCCACCCGGACACCTCGATGGACCCACTCTGGTGAAAGAACTTCTTTGGGAAAGGTCAGCAGCCACCAGGTCACCCTGAGTGGCATCTGTCAATCACTGCCACCAAGCTCTGTCTCAAAGCCAGCCACCATCCCACCCACACACAAACTATCCATCAAGCATCACCTGCGTCAAGCCAGTTTTTATTTTAAATTTAATGTCTGCGAAGTATTTTGGCTTTAAATTATTCCGCAGACTCACTCAGTTCAGCAGTGCTTCCCCGTCTAGACAGAACAACCTTGTTGTCAGTGAAACAGATTCGCCCTGACATCCCCGTGGCGCGCGGTGATGCGGTTGCTATTTTGGAGAAGGGAAGAGAGCTAAAAAGCTCTTTCTCCTACAGTTTTGAAACGCGATTCCTGTCCATTCAACTTCAAACAAACACCTCAATAAATAATCCTGCCGTGTTTGATTTGATCTCTCTCTCCCTGCTAGGAAGCGGCGCGGATGGAGAAAGGGGAAATGGCTCGGCGTCTGCGGGGTCCGGCAGCCCCCAGCGCTGCTGCGGCTGCCTGACTCTGGAAGGGAGGGATTCCCCCCTCCCCGGCCGCGGCTTTTAAACCTGCCTGCTTTGGCTCTCTCCTCCAGGCTGCAGATGGGGACTGGAGTTCGGAGGTCCCGCGGTACCCCTCCGCGACACCGAGGTCCCTGCTGCCAAACACAGACCTGCTGATCCCCTGCGGCCGCGGGACAAGCCTCGGATGAGTGGCGGGGGGGGGGCGGAGAGGACACACCAGCCCGAAACG
>NW_009229858.1:21190-23523 GCF_000690835.1 Fulmarus glacialis
CCTCGGATGAGGGGCGGGAGGATGCAGGAGAGACACCAGCAGCCTGAAAGAGACGTTAAACCAGGGCAAAACACGTTTTGCATGTCAGCTTTGCCCCCAGGCCTCCGCCAGCGCGTGAGAGACTACAGAAGCTTCCTTTATAATCAAACAAGCACTTCTCTTCCTTGTGAAAAACCTGCACAAAGGTGAAGGTAAATCAGAGCGAGCGCTTGGCAGCGCTCTGTGTCTAGCCAGCCCCGCTGCAGCCTGCGGTACTCGGAGAGGGAAAACAGCCCGATCAAACCACAAGTAGGATTTTTCCCCCTTTGCTTGCCACTGACAGATCCTTGATGTCTGCAGCCAGAAGTGACAGATACCAGTTGGGGATCTTTTCATCTCCTCTTCTGATAGCACAGCCACCTGCCCATCCAACCCGCGGCACGGCAGTGGGGAGGGGATCTCCGCCTTGTGCAAGGCATCCCCCGCCTGGGCACCACCCCCAAAACGAAGCCCCCGAGAAGCTGGGCACACTCTCCATCACACAGGAACAGAGGGGTCCCCCATCACAGCAAGTTGAAGGTCAAGAGCTCAGCCCCGAGGATGCCTCGAGGTGCCTGTGGCGAGGTGGGGACGGAGAAGAGTGAGTGCACCAACAGGCACATCTTCGGGGTAGCAAAGGGCGATATTGCACAGCTGATTTTATTCCCCAAACACCTCCAGACCTCCAGGAGCTGCCAGGTCGAAGCAGACTGCATCAGCACACCTGCATTAACATTTAATCCCAGTGCTACAGCACCACGCAATAAATCAGCTGAAAATGTTCTACACAGAGAAAGAGACACTTGCCTCTAAATATTCAAGCAGGAAAATGCCTCTGTATATTCCAATAGGGAAAATGAAATTGGGAAGCAAGAAGGACTTGCTTTTTGCACAGGCACCGCCATCCAGCAGTGCAATGGGAAGAGCTACACAAGAAAGAGCTGCCTCAGGCCACGTGCCTCCGCACGCTGATTTCCCACCCCTCCACATGATTTATAACCTCGTGGATTCATCCCTGTTCTGACCTCCACGGAGACATTAACCCACTCACGGGAGCGATCAGAAACCTACCCACCCCGGGAGCAAGCCGGCTCTGCCCTTTAGGCAAACCCTGCCTGCGTGCCCGCTTCTGCTGGCGCGAGCCTGCGTGTGCGAGAGCCCGGAAAGCGGCTCCGCCGGAGCAGCCACCAGCACGTCCACCGCCAGCCAGCAACGGCGTGCGGCAGATGGCCCGGGGGTCCAGAGGGGCAAAGCAACGCGGTGGAAGATTTCACCATCCAAGAGACGGGCCATGCAGAATCAGACCAACGGACTGGCTGTACCGAGGAAAATAGCACCAGGAAAGCACAGGCAATCACATACGGACAGTGGCCCTTCCCCAGGTGCATTGAGACCACCTCATACGAGACCCTCCACAAACCCCCCACCTGATGCCCATAGCTGGCTGGAGAGCACCCCGCAGCAGCAAGTCCCACCTTGTGCCTCCTCCTTTATCCGACAGTATTATTTTACCAGCTCGTTAATTCAGCGAGAAGGTTTTGCCCCAGGTCCGGGGGAACAGCAATTGCTGCTTTGATCAAACCTGTATCTTGAGCATCAGCTCTCCGTTGACGGAGAACTGAGCCAGCTTTCTGGGAAGGCACCGTTGCTCCTCACTCCCTCCACCTGCGCACGCAGCAGCCCTGTTGATGCCCGGCTGCACAATAAATGGAGTTACGGCACCAGCGGAGAGTTTACTGTCCTCCTGGGATGGAGAGTGTTAATGCATGGGCTGTACTGGGGGCGGGGGAGCGAAGTGCTGAAAAATGATGCACACAACGCCTCATTATCACATCCTTAATAGCCCTGAAATTGCTGAGGGCTTCTGTGGCTTCTCCTCCCCCTGGGTGGTAAGGAGCCATTCCCGTCTGTCTCAGCAGCAGGGCCTGGGTTCCTCACCAGAGCTGCTGGCCATCCAAGCAGACAGGGCACCTCAAGCGTCCCCACGCCGGCCGTTCCTAAGAGGAACCACAGAGGAGCGGCCGCGCTGGCTCGGCTCAGCACGTCTGCTCTAAATCAACCGACTCCAGGAGGGCCACTGGCGTCAGGCGTCCGAATTTTACTGCTACTGCCCTCCACGATGAGAGGGAGACGGTGCCTGTATAAAAAAGAGTTGTGACATCTCCCACCCACCTCGATAAAGATCTTCTGCTTTTAAATTTGTGTTGTGCACTCACAGAGCTTCACCTATATGCTTTGGGGAATTTGCAGCCAGTTCAGAGGTGCCGACGGCACTTCCAAGATCACCCAACACCTGGGCTACAGCTCTGCTCAGG
>NW_009229859.1:0-3374 GCF_000690835.1 Fulmarus glacialis
CTCTACCCCAGCCGAAACCAGGACAGCTTCTTATTTTCCTAATATGCATAAGTCTCACAGCATTAGCATTGACTTTGGTGCAACCTATCCTCATCCCACTGTAAGTATGACGACCACTGTTTGTTTAGTGTCTAAATTACCAAGTACACTCCTGGAGCTTAAGGAGACTTTGTGTCAAGTCTGAAGATTGCCCATAGTGTTTTTGAGTGTCAGATTTCTAAGATTACCATTCCTTGTAATGTTATTACAGGTCTAATTTTTCTTTGTGTCCCTTTCACTGAAAAGCAGGTTGTTCTGATCCTCTCAAGCTTTGCCAGAATTCAGTGCCAGATGACAGCATTCCAAGATTATTTTGGTTTTAGTAAAAGTTTTATTCTTAATACAGTAATTTCAGTCAATATTAAATGGCTTTTGTTTTTTCATTATGCACTGGGACACATTTTTGGTTTCTGACTACAAAGATTAAAAAAAAAAGAAAAAAAGTTGCTGTTCTTGTACAATCACAGGACTCTGGGAGCAGGAGCTTTAAAAACAAAATATGACAAAACTAAGAATAACACATGTTTTTCCAGTGCTGTTTTCCATATGGTAATAGCTGCCTGTAGAACAAAGATCCTTATCACAGCTTTGCTGGTTTTGTTTGTATATAACTGTTTGTTCAAAATGGCTCTCTGTTGCTTCACTCTTTTTCTGAAAAAATATGAGGAAATTTTTTCAGAAAGATTTACAAGTATTTAAAAATAATACAAATAGAAAGTTATTAAACTGATTTTTCCCTAGCTGTAGTTACAAGCTGGGCTCCAATATTTATTTGCCTTTTAATTTTACTCATTAAAAAATACTTGCGTTATTACATGTAGTGCAAATTAGATTTTGTAAATCCGTGATTTCCACTATACATTTTTGGCAGCTGTACTTAATGTTTGATTCTGTCACACTTTACATAAAATAAAAGATCTTGAAAGCAAAACCTGAGCCTTTCCAGAAAGAGAAATTCTTCTTAAGACCTAACATGAAGCTTGGTTAAAATATAAAGTGGTACTTCAATTAATCTGTTTTACTTTTGAAGAGAATGCCAATCCTACTCACCTGACAGATGCTTTATAAAGTAAATAAGTCCAAAGATGGGGAAGAAGGACAAAAGGAATTGATCCTCATCTCTAACAGAGCAGGACAGGCCACAACCAAAGTGAAGACTGGACAAGGAGAAAGCTGCAGCAAGGAAAGAGGGAGGCATGCACTGAAATGGCAGTGGGGCTCAAAACTTGTGTCCAGAACTGGGCTAGAAAGGAGGTAGTGATACCATGGTTTTCCTAAACTTTGTGCTTTAGGAAGGAATGGTAGCTGAACTGCAGAGAATGAACATTTTATGCAAGTCTTAAAAATAAAGGAGGAGAGAGAACACAGAACAGGAAAGGAGAAAACCAGAAGATTTAAAAGGAAATTAACTTCAGGCACAGTCACCAGCTGCATGGATGGAGTGAGAGAAAGCAAATCTGGCAGTAAAGTACTTTTACAGCCCCAACTTGGACTTTGTAGGAGCCAAACTGTCTCTCTAGCGCAAGCTCTGCCCCACCTTCTGCCAGCCAGGACAGCCCTCCCAGGCCCTTTTTTACTAGCTGCCTTTGGAATAATACCTCTCCCCACAGCTCTGCCTCAACTATTTCCAGCTGGCCCTGCCATGCTCCCGCATCCCTCCCATACAATGAATGAACTGTCAGCTGTGATTTTGGGGTGAGTTCTAAGGACTAGCATATACATCTAGCAGATCTGTACATTGTACTGGCAAGCTGAGTAGTTGACTATTCACGCTCCAAATGTTTTTTTGATATACATATATATATATTTCTACAAACACATGCACACACACACACATATATATGAGACAGAATTCCACGGAAGTGAAAGCCAAGTATGCTACACAATAAGTTTGTGTTTTGCAGACTGAATTCCTTCATGACAGGCTTATTAAAAGTTCTTGCTGCCAAATGCTGTTTACTTTCACTTTCAAAACTGTCTGCATTAATAACGAGCCAGGACAGCCAGCCCAGCTGGCCAACGGGGTATTCCATACCATGTGACGTCATTCTCAGTATATGAATGGTAGGCATATTCCAGGAAGTAGCGATCGTTACTTGGTTATCCGTCAGCGCGGATGGTGAGCAATTGCATTGTGCATCACTCATTTTGTATATTCTAGTAGTAGTAGTAGTAGTAGTAGTAGTAGTAGTAGTAGTAGTAGTAGTAGTAGTAGTAGTAGTAGTAGTAGTAGTAGTAGTAGTAGTAGTAGTAGTAGTAGTAGTAGTAGTAGTAGTAGTAGTAGTAGTAGTAGTAGTAGTAGTAGTAGTAGTAGTAGTAGTAGTAGTAGTAGTAGTAGTAGTAGTAGTAGTAGTAGTAGTAGTAGTAGTAGTAGTAGTAGTAGTAGTAGTAGTAGTAGTAGTAGTAGTAGTAGTAGTAGTAGTAGTAGTAGTAGTAGTAGTAGTAGTAGTAGTAGTAGTAGTAGTAGTAGTAGTAGTAGTAGTAGTAGTAGTAGTAGTAGTAGTAGTAGTAGTAGTAGTAGTAGTAGTAGTAGTAGTAGTAGTAGTAGTAGTAGTAGTAGTAGTAGTAGTAGTAGTAGTAGTAGTAGTAGTAGTAGTAGTAGTAGTAGTAGTAGTAGTAGTAGTAGTAGTAGTAGTAGTAGTTTCTCTTTTCTGTTCTATTAAACGATCTTTATCTCAACCCATGAGTTTTTCTCACTCTCACCCTTCCGATTCTCTCCCCACCCTTCTGGGGGTGTGGGAGGAGTGAGCGAGTGGCTGCATAGTATTTGGGTACCTGCCCGGGTAAACCACAACAGTCCTTTTTGGCGTCCAACGTGGGGCTTGAAGGGTTGAGATAACGATAGATCTGACCAAAGCGTGTTAAGGCAAAATTGTTATAAGCATTCGTTGTATTGATTGGTCACAATGTTGATTTATTGGCTCTCAAAGTTGTGGGCCTGGCTCTCAATGTTGCAGTATGTAATACCTTGCTTGCAGTATATGTTCCCGGTTGTGCTGTTCTGTTTATCGCAGAAATGGGCCAAGTTTATCATTTTGTTGCTGTTTTATGATGTGAGAAAATCATTGGTTGTAAGTCTAATCTGGTATCCGTACTCAGCACTGCCATCACCTCTGTACCTTGGGAACCACCTCTTAGAAACTATTAGTAGTTACACTTTTTTCTCCTTGGAGAATGAATTTAGGGGGGAGACAGGATGGGACACTTTCTCCCAATTGTTCATCTTCCCTTCCATATCTTCCGAAATGCCTTTTTCTTCTATCCTCTTCATGAAGATGTCCACAATATTCCCTGAGAATTTTGAATATCCTTGGGATGTTCAAACAAGCATGTTC
>NW_009229860.1:0-246 GCF_000690835.1 Fulmarus glacialis
CCCCCCCTCCCCTCCCCTCTAGTCCCCAGCACAGGAAAATAAGGATGCAGAAAGGAAATCTGTGGAGCCAGGGGAAAAATGAGCCAGAAACCATACCTGCACTGGCCAGAGGGATATTCAGCTGTGGAGCAGGCTTGCAGCCCTTTGTGTACTTGTGGCTGGAGGCATCAGCAGCCTGTCTGACAGACCTAGCCCTCCTGCCCCTTTGGGCAAGGGGACAGCAGCTACCAGCTCTTATGGAGAGGG
>NW_009229861.1:0-26583 GCF_000690835.1 Fulmarus glacialis
CGAAGCTGGTGAAGGGTCTGGACAACAAGCCGTATGAGGAGCAGCTAAGGGAACTGGGACTGTTTAGTCTGGAGAAGAGGAGGCTGAGGGGAGACCTCATCGCGCTCTACAACTACCTGAAAGGAGGTTGTAGTGAGGTGGGGGGTGGTTCCTTTCTCCCAAGTAACTAGCAATAGGACTAGAGGAAATGGCCTCAAGTTGCACCAGGGGAGGTTTAGATTGGACATTAGGAAAAATTTCTTTACTGAAAGAGTGGTCAAGCCTTGGAACAGGCTGCCCAGGGAAGGGGGGGAGGCACCATCCCTGGGAGTATTTAAAAGATGTGTAGATGAGGCGCTTAGGGACATGTTTTAGTGGGCATGGTGGTGTTGGGTTGATGGTTGGACTCAATGATCTTAGAGGAATTTTCCAATGTTAATGATTCTATACGTATATATGTACATGTATATACACACACACACATATATATATGAATCCTTAATGTCAAATGAACTTTGGAGAACATCAACAAATCACCAAAATTTAACAAACCATGATGAAATCAACAGCCGTATACTGAAAAGAATCAGAGGACTAGAATGAAAACCACGTTTAGAATGTTTTCTTACGGAATTTGCTCAAGCTGCACATGCCTGGTATATAGCAATGTTTCAATCCAGTTTCAGAAATAATAAATAGGGTTATAAATGTAAGATGTGTTTGTTACGCACGTCATTTTCTTCTCTGTCAATCTTGAAATTTTTACAAAGACCATTTACTTGAATCTTTTTAAATTCCCTATATGGATTTATTCATGCAAAGTCTTTTAATTAGAAGACCACAAATTGTAACAGTTACAGTTGAATTGTATCAGTTACAGTTCAGTCAGCATACAAAATTGCCCTTAACTCAAGAGCCAGTACAAGGGATGCTTTCAGCACTAAAGGACAGTTATTGCAAAATCAAAGACAGAATTAATAGGGGTCTTTCAATTCAACAGCAGAAGTTTAATACACAGAGAGAGACCCAGACATACTTTTTTCCCCAGGACTTCAAAAAAAACCCCATACTAAGGTGTGCTAATAAATATACATTAAAAGATTATAAAATTAATAAAAAATAAATGACAGTAATGACACATGGGAGATGTTTACATTCCTAAACATTTCATTTATAGCTTTTAAACAGCATTGCAGACTAAATTTTAAAAAATGCAGCCTTTTTAGATAGGTTTGCAAGTTATTCAAGTAATGTCTACTCAAAGGCACCTCCGAGTATTTCTGTTTCAACAGCTAAAACTTAAATCTTATCTGGAAAAGGATGGCAGCATAAAACCAAGTATGTAAATACAGTTATACAGTTTAAAATTCTTAGTGCATATCAAAACATAAAAGCTCTTTGTTCCACTCTCCATTAAACTGGCATGTATGGCTTGCTGCGAGATGTACCTGATCTAGTCTGGAGATTGGCGTGCTACCTATGGTGGAAGTGTACTGTTGTGAAAAGAAACATTACTAGGGAAGCAGTAGAACATTTCTCTTCCATGGCTACATTCCTGGGGATGCAAGATAGTCAAAACAAACCCAACTGTCATCACTAGAACACCGACAGCAAGAATCAGGCAGGATATGAGGTTATCTGAATGGTTCCATCGCTCTTTGGACAGCCTTAGATAACACGCTGTTGGGATGATAAAAACAAGTGGGGTAGCACTCAGAACTCCCTGTGTGTGGGAAACAACAATAGAAAAAACCCTCAGAAGCATGTATATTTAGATGTGAAGAACAAAAACCTAAATTTTTAAATGGTTGTGATTAGATTGATGCAACAGTAAAGCCAGAGAATAAAGACCTTTTCCAGTGTTGCTATATGGAAAACTTTCTTTTCAAAGTCACAAATAACTTGCAATAATGTCTGTAAAACTATTTGAAATAATTCAGATTTATTTAAATGCTTTTGCTTTGCTGATACAGAATAATATTTTATGTTACAAGTATGATTAAATCTGATTACCAGAAGTTTCTCAGCTTCAGAAGTACAGTAAAAGTCCAAACATAATAGTTCTGCAATACTGCAACTGACTTAAAATATTTAAGATCATTCCATGTAGCTGTCTAGATATAATACTGCCTTTAAAAAAAAAAAAAAGTGGAAACATCATGTAGCAGTTCAAAGAATTCTCATCAATTTCTACATTTATTGTTGATTGAGGTTGACTTCCCTATGAAAGCAAAGCTCCCTTTGAGAGACTAGAACCCCAGCTCTTATCAAAAATTCAGCTCCTCTTTAAATGCTCTCTTAGATAGGGACAGATAAAAAACACCTGCTTAAATGCTTTTTATAGTAAAAGCCACTGCAGATTAACATGAGTCACATGCCAAAAGAGAGCATTTTTATGCAGAAATTTTGAACATTTACTTTGTCACATACTTAACAAACACTATGTTTCACCTTAATTATGGTGAGGTAGTAATACAGCCTACTGAGTATCTTTGCATCACTGTTTGTACAAACTTTTGTATATTTTTATGGTAGAATCTGTTAACAGTGATTAGTAGAGACATCAAAAATAGGTACATGCACAAAGTATCTTCTTCATAAAAACCGAGACTCTTAAGTATGTGAAGCAACACAAATCAGCATCCCAGTAAAAGAATAGCAGAGCAAAATCCCTGGACCCTTGACTCCTGTATGACTGAACAGTTTCCCTGGGGAATTACCACAGGGCAAACAAAATGGCTTGTGTTTTGTTTTAAAACCAGAAAGCAGGGAAAAAGCAAGCAGAGTCAGAGAAACAGCAGCAAATGCCATCTGTGGTGAAGAGCCAAAAGACAGCTCTTCTGCTGGACAGGAAGCCTGCTGAGAAGACAGATCATTTATCTTTCACATGTAAAGACTCTGCCTACTCATTTTTCTCTACTGGTGGATATCAAGACTGAACAATCTTTCTAAGCACAACGATTACATCCAATAAATACGTACAGCTGTATTATCAAATTCTCTCTTAAAAGGGGAAAAAAAAACCCCAAAACCTAACCACAAGATATGAGCTACCCACTCAAATGCCTGGCTATCAACTTTTATTTGTAAGTGAATCAAGCTATCAGCCTGACTACTGAGTAATTGCTTAGGCCTCTCTGGGTAAAGATAATGCATTGATGGAACGTTTGCTTTTGAGTGATTATTTTAAAACAATTTAATTCCAAATAGGAATCACAGATATTTATTCAGGCTAGAAAGACTCACTGGCAGTTCTCGGGTGTAAATTTATTCTTAACATACTCTATCATATAATAAATGTAAAACACATATACATATATGGGCACACATAGTTAAGTAGGTTCATTATATTAGTATTTGGATATTTGGCCAGAACAGGCATGTGTGTATGTATGCACACATTTAAATACTTTTATTAGTGTGTATATACACACATAGATGAATTTTCTGCACCTGTAATGTAAAAACAGAGGGAAAAAAAGATGGAAAAGAAATTACCAACAGATGCCATGAATGAAAAATTTTGATGGAAACACGTATCCTGACCAAACCAATAGCAATATTGTTTATTTTGAGCTAGTTATAATTTGGAAAGGATTAACTGAGAAGAAACTACATAGGTATTTATTTTAAATAGAGGGTAATTGGATAGCTTATCTGAATATTCAGTCCTGTTCTATAATATTAGTGCAAGCATGACCTGCTAAATCACTGCTACAAAACCACTCATTACTGCTCGGTTAGCAGATAAACTGCACTGTGGATCAGAACACTATATATGTATCATAATGTACATACAAGTACATGTATCACATAGCATAAAGAAGAACTCCCTCCATTTTGTTCCATCAGTTTTAGGTAAGCGTGCAATAAATGGCTTGAAATTGTCAATGAATGCATGCACAGGGACATAAGCAGGCAATTCTAAAATATTTCTATAAAGAAGCAAAGGCTGTCCTTGAAAAGTTTCCTCCACCTTCTAACTTTTATATCCTGGAGTATGATATTTCCACATCTGCTTTATTTATTAAAAATAGCTGACCCGAAATTGAAGGTAAACTGTTAAGAAAAACAATGTTTATCATAAATGTAGATTGGATTTTTTTTTTTTTTTTAACATTTCCTTTGATTAAATGTACATTCTGTGCCAAAACAGACTGACTTCATCTGGTAAGTCTACTTTGCTAACTAGTAGTCTAGAACGCCAGTAAACTACATGGCAGTTCCAGCCAACCAAAAAAGTTACATAAATGTGTTAAAACTGGTTCAAGTCAATAAGTGCCTTGTATGGCCTGCCTGGTAAGCTCCATCTCTGCTATGAGGCGGTACCAGACACAGGAATGTTTACTGGCAAACAAAGCAGTTTCCTCCTAAAAATCATAGACTCAGGTTATAAAATTACTCAGTTTTGCTCCCTGTTAAGCCCAAAGCAGGGAAAAATTCCAGTTACTATCTCTGTGGTCTCACTACTACTGTTTCTTTCTTTCCACACCCCACCGCACCCCCACTTTGTTTTTTGTCCCTTTGGCACAAGGCAGTCATTAGGATCTGGCCCAGTGTTTAGTAATCTGCCAACTTCATCAGAAGCAGGATTAGAGAAAGAAATGCCAGATTCAGTCCTGCTATACAGTTAGGATGAGTACTTTAGTGATTTCCACTGCAGTTTAAATACATTTGGTAAGTCACAGCCACTTGCCATACCTCCAGAACTGTTCTAAAGCCCAACCATACGAACTTTACTTCCTGACGTTCCTTCCTCCTTTAATTATCCAATTTTGAAGCAGTGAATAATTCCCTTTTTTCCTACTAAGTTTTCTACTGACTACTATGTTGAATTACGTAAGATTTCCAGTAGAGCTGTAGATTTTTCAGAGTTCTGTGTTATAAAAAAGTGATTTATTAAATAAAAGAGTACACAGGTTCACTTACATTCAGCTCTAAAACTATTCCAAGGCAATCATACACTAACGATATACCAGTCGCCACAGCAATGATAACTACTGTCATAACAATATGGAAAACAGTTGAGAGGTTCCCATGGAAAAACACATTGGCAATCACCTGAAACAGAACCACAATTTTAAACCTTGATTTTGCTCTTTATGTTAACAAACAGTTTATTTCAAATCTTATAACCTTAGGAAATTAAAAGAATGGGTGAGAATGCACTGACTGAACTTTACCTATCTTGCTTCAAGAAAACATTTTCATCCGCTTCCAGAAATAACTCATATCAAGCACTACTAAAATTGCAGAACACTTGCAAGACTGACTTAGTTACACCTGCAGGATTTAGAGTATACTTACTTTCTTCTCATTTGCCCACTACAGAATAAAAAACACTTACAATTATTTATTGAACAGATGGATTTCCTAGATGGAGATACTTTCACAAAGCAAAACTAGTAAGTATGACAAATACGCTATTTTTGGCTATTCTCAACATAACAACAGCAGTGACATTTATGCCAAACTTTTAAGCAGTCCTGATATTATTAAGTAATTATTAATATAATATTGGATAATATTACAATAAATGTAAAACAACATTATAATGCCAGAATCTAAACAGTACAACTAATACCTCATACTGTTGCCTGCAGCAGGATAGGATATGCTGGTATTTTTTACAGATCAACCATTGACTTCAGCTACAATATGTATTAATAATGTGAGAATATTATTAATATATATCAACATTTTTAAAGGGAGAATGTAATAAATTCTTACCTCTCTGGTCACAAAACATTCAAGGGGGAAGGTCAGAATTACAGTAACTCCATAACAAAACCTTCCAAATGTAGCAAGGTTGTCATCTCTACAGTAGTTTTCAAATACATCTCCTGAGGCATAGCAAAACATCAATTAGTTTGAACTTCATGTCATTTGCCTATTTCCAAATTGAAGTGTAAGTTACCGGAGTTACTGGCATAATTGAGACTTTCTGATCCCCTCTCCTGACACATATCAAGAAACTGTAGTTACAGTCACAAACTACATACAGGAGGAACTTTCAGCCTATCCTGCTAGTAGCAATATTTTTATTTCAAGTAGCATTTATCTTTCAGAAATATTTTAACATATACACACTAGCATTTGTTATCTGTTATCTTCCCCTTAGCACAGATTTTGTACGAGATGCTGGTGTTTGTTTAAATAAATATGTGACAGATTCAGAAAGAAAGCTTGTATATAAAAGATGCATTTCCTTTAAAAATGTAATTCCTAGAACAACAACAATTACACAAGGAAGACCAGAGAGTTACCTCTGGAGAACTGCATTTCCCTGATAGTATCTAATCATAGCTGGTAAGCTGCAGTGAAGAATTTCAAATATTCTGACCCTGAAAGAGCAGTATAAACATATGGATTATTACCTAGCAAATCTTCTTGCATTTAACAACAGAAGCATTGCTAGAGAAATCAAATCATCATCCTGCTTACTGTTTACCACAAAGAATCTGGAATAATGAACTCTGAGGCACAAGAGACACTGCAAAACAGTGATCAGATGATCTACGAGGTCTTTTCTATCCGATTACTATACTGTCTTATGATTTACTACTTTTAGGATCACAATGGCACTGAAGAAGCAATAAGGTGTACTTTAGAGAAAACAGCCAAAAGATTTTGACAGGGGAGACAGAAGGTAAGATGGAACCTGCTTACAGCAGAGTCATATGCTGAGGGATAGCTGCAGTCAGCGCTTTCTATACTTGAAATACCTCAGCCAGCTTGCACTTAGTCTATCTACAGTTGCATCTAGGATAGTAAGTTATTATGCATAAACAGCGCTGGAGGCAGAAAAAAAGGAGGACAGATCAACCAGTAACCCCCATCCTACAATTCCTCTGTTCTCAACTACGTGCTGCTGCTCATCAGGAAAGGAAAAAGCTTGGAAGCCTTCTCCTATAATTTGGAACAGCACTATTAAATAACAGAAAATCTGCTTGCTTATGAAATGTGCACTTTTCCTGAAGAAGCTAATGTACTGAACAAATTTATGCCTTGTTCTTCTGAAAGCACCTTTTCCACTTCAACAAAATGATGTTAAATA
Organism: Fulmarus glacialis; assembly: GCF_000690835.1. Classification (NCBI taxonomy): domain Eukaryota; kingdom Metazoa; phylum Chordata; class Aves; order Procellariiformes; family Procellariidae; genus Fulmarus; species Fulmarus glacialis. The sequence continues at coordinate 7,037 of NW_009229861.1, forward strand.
GTATGATGTAACATTGATTATATATATTTATACACGTATGTATATTCATATACATACAGAGGTGACAGTAGGATTAGTCACAGCAGAACAGCTGTTGTAAAGATCGGAAATATTTCTAAGTCAGAGCTAGGATGCTATATTAGCACAGACAGGAAAAGATACAGGAGAATGTACAGAAATATATTCCAGGCACCCTGTAGAAAAATCAAGGCAATTTTTGTTCTTACTGCTCTCTGCTAGTGGACCATGTGGCTAAATTATAGATATTTAGAACTCAGAAGTATTTTGATTACGGAAGTATTCAAAGGGGACTTTCACCGGTGAGGTTTACACTTGGGAATCTGACACCTATTAGCATGTAGCTGACATCTTTGTATCCTGTTTTGGTTGTTGGGTAATTACAAGGAATGTCCTAACTATTTCTGTCCAAAATTGTATGATTTTGGCATTTTTACAATCACTAAGATATTAACAGCAAAAGTCAGACAGAAAGGTGGAAATGTAAGGATTACAGCAACCACCAAAACTGAGGGATCGAGCAGTTTACCTTCTGTGTATCCTGTAAAAGTCATATATCCACATGCAGCGAACACTACACTGATAACAACAGCGAGTGAGACAGACACATGTGTGACTCGAGACCAGTTCTTTAATGTGGGTTCTTCCAGAGACCCATATATTAAAAAGCTGTTGTGGTTGCAGATGAATGCTGAAACACACATAACAGTTAAAGCAAATGTATGAATTCAATGCAATATGCATACAAAATAAATTTACGGAGTGTATATTCCAAGGTAGGAGAGAGACACAGCACAGTTTGAATCCACTCATTATTAAATACAAACATTAATTCTGCAATGAGTGGCAAAGATAAATGGCTTGAACATTTACTTACTTATTTGATTTGATGAAGGTTTATATTCATCCTGAGATGATTCTGATTACATTACCCTAAAATGCCACACCGTTTCCCACCCTCCCCACCTCCATTCCACCTCTATTTCCTCTTCCTCCTCTTCTTTTGCTTAAGAACCCAACAACAGTTTTGAGATTGTTTTTTTAAATCCACAGAGCCATTTGCTACTTTCAGACTTCCTATAACATCCATTTTAGGCAGCAGCAAGCATTGGGAGGCCACAGATTATCAGAGTGTTAACAAGAAGTAATATACCAGATCCTCCAGGAGGAACAGATTTTAGAATGAGGATAATGAAGCTGAGTTGAGACTCACCTGAATGGTTCATTGTGAGAAATGGAAAACAACAGGCACTCTCCAGCGAATGTATGCATCGCAGTCTAAGATTTTTCTGTTAGAGGTTATCCAAGAGAACTCAGAACGATCACAGCCGCCTCAGTTTACCAATTAGACTAAACCTATTGGTGCAGGTGTTTTAAGATGACCTGGACAGTGGAGCTGTGCCACACCACGGTCTCCGCTACAGCGGCAATAGTCTCTAGGGCCAGATGGGCAATGGATGGGGATAATGTCTTAAACCATAACAATTAAATTCACCTATGGATGACTCAAAGTCAACTTCATTTTTTTCTAAACCAGCTTAACATGAATATAAAAAAAATTAAAATTAAAAATATGCAAATTCTAGGTCCAAAATATTAAATAAAATAATTTCTTACAGTTGATCTGAATATTGAAAATACAAAAAAAATTACTTACCAAATGACATCACCCCAACAGCTTGTACTGCATTTGATTTCGCAAATATCCATGCATTTTCTGATTTGGGTCTAAAACAGACATTTGTTTTAACAGATTATCCTCTTTTCAACTATCAGTTATTAAAAATAATTTAAAGTACTATGCTCTAATACAGAACTGCTAGTCAGATCTCCAGAACTCTCTGAAGTAGGCCACAGTGTTCATCAACAATAAGTTGAAACTAGGGAGATACCCTTCTCACCTCCTTTGTTTTGATTAAAGTATTTCTGTAATCAGTTTTTACATCCAAAAATGTCAGCCTGTTTCAGTGACCAGTTTTGTAAATAAATTCTTCAAGTCTTCATATACCAAGAAACGGCAATTGGGAAGGTAAAAGCTGTTACTGATTCTGACCAAGGTTATCTCAACCCAAAATCTCTTCTGACTATTTAAAGGCAATTTCTTCCTTTGCATTTGCACATGCAATCCATGCAGTCTAGAGATACTTTTTTCCTAGGCTACAAATCAAGTGAGGCAGTTTGCCTTTCTTTACACCTGTTCCAACTATTCCTCATAGTAAAGGAATTCTGTTAGTTCCCAAAGGAGTGATAAAACAAAATGTAAGAGAGCATATGGAGACTTTTCTAATCAGTCAAGAATGTAATATCCCCCACATCTGCTACTCTAAGATATGCCCACAATTTTGGATCTGTGGTAACTGTAATTCTTAGAGGAGGACCACAGAAAACCATCAGCAAACTTTGTTAAAATCCATTTGATGCATGAACTTCCTCTCTGAATAAAGAACCAAAATGAAGGAAAGGACAAGGACACAAAACATCCTTTTCCAGAACTATAATTTGCTAAAAATATCAAATGAAATTCATACGCCAGTTGAACATTATATTTGTAATATTAAAGCACACACAAAGGAACAGTACAGGGAAGCTTGCTCTTAAAAAGTTGGCTGCTGCTAACTTTGCTCTGTTTTTATTTAGAGGGAAAGCTGTTGCCACCTGAGACCTTAGCTGCTATTTTCCTACTGCCCTAGAAAGCAGTAGGCACTCATGCCAGCTCTGTGAAGGTAACAACAGCAGCTTTGACTCTCCCTCTATCTGGTGATAACTAGCTGTTTTTGACAGCCGTAGTGACATATGCTATGCCAAGTCTCATTGCTTTCAAATGTCTAAACTCCACCCCCACCCACTGAAAGGAAAAAAGAGACAAAAAAGATGTTGCTGTTTCCCCTTTCAGAACTCATATCTTACTATTTCTTGAGAGCTCAAATAGTCAATCCTTCCTTTTCTGTATTGAAAAAAAACAGATTTAGGATCTAATGCATATTCAGTTCAGATGTAGAGCACCTTTTCGGCTCTTAAGCTGTGGTTGCTAAGCTTAACTTTGAAGTGAACAGAACCTAAGCATCAAAATCAAGTTCAATTTTTTGTCCTTAGATGCAGTATATTGTCTTAACTACTGTAATATACTGTTTCTAGTCTTAAGCAGCTCAATATGGCCCTCATAAAACATTCTCAGACTTAGCATGTAGATTTAATAAATACTATGGATGAGATTGAGATATCTGGCCTTTGCCTTGTGAAATAGGAGTTCCGACCCGCTATAACTGCTGTAGTTCCTTACATAGAATAGCCCCCCCTTAACTTGATGCCACTGATTTCAAATCACTAGAGATGTCTGTGGACAATTCATATTCATAATTTTGAATGTATTATTTTTCGGAAAACATTCACATCTGATTTGGAAAAAAACCAAACAATAATATTCCACAACAAAAATAGCATATAGAAAGCTAGCATTACAACTGTTCCATCCCATAACCACTAGAGGTCAGCTCTGATATCAAACATACAGAACAAAAATTTGTCTTATTATCCTTTGGCAACAGAATTTGTGAAAGTCTCCTTATCCCCTTCTCCATTAATAATTAACACTTAGGTTATCTAATACCCTATAAACCAAAATATTTTAAAATGCACAGAAATAAAGAATGCTTTTGTCTGAAACACATTTAATTTTTGTGAAAATGGTACCTGTGCAATAGTATAGCTATATCATAAGCTCCTATAAATAGGAATTTAAAAAATGGAATGTAGAAAGCATGTGAATTGCAGTGGAAACATTTTGAATAAAGTGGCCAAATAATCAATTAAAAGAAAAAAAAAAAATCACAGGAGCTCGTTCCCCCCCTGCACAGTGTTAGCTTATGCACTAGCAATATGCAACAGACCAAAATACAGCTTTGCTTTATGGATGAATCACAAATCAGATTAGGAGTATTATTTGGGGGAAAAAAAATCCAAAAGAACAAAATCCTGCTTATTTAGCAGCATAAAAGATAAATTCCTTCCATTCTAGTTGCGGAATAGAGGAAGAATTTCAGATCCATGATTTGAACACTACCAGCAGATTGCAATGTCATACAACGCACGTTGGTACAGATGACATATGCAACAGTATATGACTATTTCTTACAGTAAGTCATATACTGCTGCATGTGTCTTAAAAAACATTTTCATACCTTGGGAATAGAGGGATCTTGCACAGATGTGATATATAAACTAAGAAGTGAAAGCAACACAGTAATAAATTTCATTTCTGTGCGTTTAGAGCTGAGAGTCAACAGCTCTAGAGTTCTGACCATATCAACAGCAAATCACCCCCAAGTCCAGCCTGCAGGACGTACAGACTTATGCAAAGCTCCTGGAAAAGGGTGCAGGTGACATGAAAGTGTCTATATAAAATACGACTTCACACTAGGAAAGAGAAAATTGTGTCAGGGAACAGTAGCTGTTAGTTATGGAAGAACCATACAGCGAATAATCACTTAAAACGACTCACAAGGGCACCTAATGGAAATATCAAGTGTCAAGGTAAACATACATACTTCTATATAAATACGTGCATCTATGTAGGCAGATGCATATATAGGCTGAAAGAGCCTACCGGAAGAATACCAGGTTAACACTATAACTATTCTGCTTTTTCAATCCTGCTGCTACTGTTCAAGGTGGATTTTGGTTTTGGCTGGTGTTTGGTTTTTTGTTGTTTTTTTTTTTAAACAAGGACCTTTGTTCTGACCAGTTTGACCTACATTCTTGTTAGGAATTGTTAGAGGAAGATTTTAACTGCTGCTCATACAAGAATAGCAGTAGCTGCGAATATCCATGAATGACAAAAACAGCTAACTTACTGCTCCTCACTCAGTGTATAAAAGCACAGGCTATGCCTGCATGAACACAAAGGTTTTTTTATGCTGGAGAAGAAGGAGTAGTAGTTAGATGAAACACAATGAAAGTTAACAGAAGAAATACATTTCTGATACTAAATGAATTTGTTGAGAGCTGTACTGTCTATCATATATAGTAGAAGTTGTAACAAAAGTAAAAGCTGAGGGGTAATATAACTGTAATTCTTGGAACAAAAATAATAAAACATCGAACAAAAAGACATTCCAAGGGAGATCCCAGACAGGAAAAAGGCTCAGCTGAAAGTAAGACAACAGCCAGACAGACTGACAATTAGAACTGTCTGTACGAAGGTAGTGAAGCCTAGCGATGAAGAAAGCCTAGAGGTTAAGAAAATAAGACTCTACTCAGTCTTCAGGGAAAGTATAGCATAATAAACATGCTAGTGAGTTCAAAAAAGTTTTGAAAATATTCGTGTTTATCTACATAAGAACAGGGGAAAATGAAAAGAACAAATGAACCAGGCAAAGGTTAAGACCTCCTAACAGGGTAAAAGGCATTTCACATCCAGATCATGAGTAAGAGTTGGACAAATTTGTTTGGCAGTCTAAAACAGCATACCTTCTACTTCTTGTAAAACATTTACAGTATAATATTGCCCATGTTAAGATCCATGCTATGCAAAAATCTTTTCTGTCTTTTATGTAGAAATGCTGCCAAATATAATACAGCAGCAGCGTGCATCAGAAGCAAAACAAGAGAAATGTACATCCCTGTTCTCAACCCAGCTTGCAGGAATGAAACACTGACTGAAAAAAAAAGTTAATTTCTAGAGAGGAAGCAAAGTCGTATGTTTGACAGGAGAGCTACATGTTGGAATGAGCAAAAGACTTCCATTGTTTTGGATTGAAGATCAGTTATAAACCACCAAATTTAGGTGCAAACCGGCAGTTACCAAAATAATCCAGGAACACATGGCAGATTAATTCAGGTTTAATTCAATGATTCAGACATTTAGGAAACTAATTGTAAAATTTCAATTCAATTCTATTCTAAATACCTTTTTAGTTCTTGTTTAAACTTTAAAAGTTTAAAGATACTGAAAAAGTTTATACATACTGAATACAACTTCAGTCAATACAATGGAAAGAAAATGAGTAATGCTCACATCAGCCTTGAATTTTATATTAATCAAAGTCATCTTGGTTGTTAAAGAACACAGATGAGGCAAAGCTATATGTCATTCCCACTTAGAGCTGCTTTAACTCCTCTTTCTTCCTTAATGAACTACTTAGCAGTTCTGTAAACATACAGTAGCTTAGGTCTTATTTTTTAATTTCATCACACATTAAAGTTTATCTTTGCTTACTATTGGATTATTCATATGAAGGAAAGAATCAACTTTCTACTTTCAAGTTATTTTCCTGAACACTTGGTGTTTCATCCCTGTGATCAGCTGCCAGTTGAGTAATTCTCACATCCAATTTATGTGTAGCAGATGCTCTTGAAGTTTCTCCTAGAGATTTATGTATTATGCAGACACTGACATGATGACATTCTTTCCAGAACACCATCTATCTTTATAAGCTACATAAAATATTGCTTTTTACAGCAATGAATGTTAGTTTCAGCTTTGAAGCATGAAGTTATTTTATGCAGTATTAATATACTGCACATTTACAGTTTGAGGTAATTCTAACCCATTGTTTTTGATCACAGTAGAAAAATACCCAGCTATAAGCAGGTGGAAATAAAGTAAAGATCATCAAAATGTATTTTTATCCAACATCTTAAACTACTGAGAGTAAACTCTGGGTCCTGAACGCTGGATTTTATCTGCAGGTTCATTATGTCCTTCAGGCAACAATAATCATATGGATGATATTAATCAAAAGCAAAACAAACAAACAAACAAAAAAGTACCTCAGTTTCATATTTGTTGTAAGAGGAAATAAATTAAACTAAATAATCCCTCATCATAAATACTTTTTTTTTTCCTGAGAACTAACAAGAAAATAACATTCCTGTAATGTCCCTGGACAATCCGCTCCACTCCCAAAGCAACTAAAAAAACCAAATAAAATAAAAATGCAACACTTCAAAGACTTACAATTGCTGTTTTTCAGCCTACAGTTTGAAGCACATCGAATCATTAAACATAGTAATAATGTTGTTGTTTCGCTGATGGTCTAACAAATTGCAGAAAGTTTCTAGGAAAGATAATATTCTCTATTGTCGAAATAATAGATACAATTTTCAACTAGAACGTGAATTGCATTTAAGCAAAAAGACAGTTTTATCATTCCCAAATAATCTTCTTGTACCTCTCAAAGGGAAGCAATCTTCGCTTTGAAAAAAATCTAAAGGTAAGTGAAAACTGATTACTACTCAGAGAGTAATCATCGAAGTGGGAAGATACCTGAATGGGATTGCAGTGGAACCTGACCTGAGTCCAGCACTTCTGAATGTATTCAGCAGTAACTTGAATGATGGAAGAAAAAGTAAAAAGCATCCTTAACAGAAAGCATGAAATGTGCAGTTAACACAAGCATGCTAGAGAACAGGGTGAAAAAAGAAAAATCATAAATACTTTGGTAAATGGAGAAATCATCTGATAAAGCAGTATTCAATTCTGTAATGACAAATTTCCCCTACAGTTATGCAGGGGAAAAAAGGCTTCAGGAGAACAGGGCAGGGGGAAACAAGTGAAAAAACTCCAAACTTCATGAGAACAGAGTAAAAGAAAGGAAAAATTGCCAGCTTGCAGTTCTGCAGAGAAGGGCTTGGTGCTTCTGTTAGACTGCAAACTCAAGGCACGTCCACAATGTCATGCTATTTTCCAAAGAGGCAAACATCAAACTAGGTTATGTAAACAGGAACGTGGCAATCCCTAAAAGATACAGTTGAAAGGGACCTCAAGACACTTTGCATGTAAGATACGTCAATCTTTCTTCTCTGCTTCTCAATGGGAATACCACAGGTAGTTGGGGCACCACAACATCACTTTAATTCAGAGAGAACTTCAGGCAGCCCTTGAGAATGATCAGTAGCACAGGAAATGACAAGAAGAGAAACACTAAAGGAACTGTGTAGTCTAGAAAGGATTACCAAAGGGGGACAAGTTACAGCTCTTCACAGGTGTTTTTTAAGCATTTGAAAAAGAATAGTTTGCTGTCCATATCCACTGTGGTTAGGCCAAGAAGTAATCAACATGAAATGCAGTAAGGGAGACATATGATACACATTTAGGAAGAATTCATAAGAAAAGGCTAGTTAAGAACTGGAATGGGAAATCATGGAATTGCCGAGAACAAACTGGACAACCACCTGTCATCAATGACAAGCATACAATCAGTTCTGCCGAGTAACAATGGTAGGCATTAAATATTCTCTCTTGGCCCTATCAAGCCTTTCTCTCGGATTGTACAAATTCTTTTCCTATATGACAGATCTGAGGACTGTGTTTCATAATCATGATTTTTTAAAATCTCTTTGAAAACATCAACTTCTATTTTATTTTAATACGGATTTACAGTAAATGCGTTATTTACTTGTTTCAGTTGTTATAATACTATGATGGGACCCATGTTGAAATGCATTAATCTTCTTTATTCTCACTTCAAAAAAAGAGATGGCATACCATTATACCATTAACAAAATATTAGGAGAGGGTTTTAATAATTGAAGTATATGTCTATTTCTAACTGTAAAATACAAATAGTAAAAATAGACATTGATAGAATGTTTGTGAGGCAAAAAATTCTGATTAACAGTTTATCAACTTGCTAGATGCATTTTTGAAAACAAGAAGTGTAAAGGCAAAAATGGAAGTCTCTAAAGAATTAAAAAGTAAAACTTCAAGAATCACTCAAAACCCAGCATTACTTATTGTAAGAAAAAATAAAAGCCATGCATTCCATAATTTTCAGTGCATCACAACTGTTGAGAAGAAATGTTACCATAGTAACAAGATCATCAGTAACCATTATATATAGCTTCCTCCTTTTTTGACAGGGGATTTTGAGATTACCCTTTCAAATACCCCTTTAACACACAGTATGAAAAACATGCTGCTTCAGAAAGATGGTGGGGGGAAAGTCCCACACTGTTCTGAGTGCATCATTTTATGGATGATAGACAACATCATCTGGTACAACTTTAGAAACTGCTATTCTAGCCATCTTCCTAGCATTAAACATGGATGCCCTGCAATTAACCCACATATCACAGCAGTACGACAAATGAACAATTACGTGTAACACTGCTGAAACAATCATGGTGGAAGAATCCACTTCCTACAGAAACATTAGAAATACTATATAAAACTATTCCAATAAATAAAAAAGCACATTCAGAAATAGAGTTTGTCATCTTTATTAATATATCTTCACATTTAAAGGATAAGGAAAAAGGCAGACCTTCTAGGCCATAAAGGAAAGATAACAGTTTCATAACGCTTTCTTGCAATATTATTATAAAAATGCCACAACACAGGTTCATGTGTACTAAATTGTCTAGAACACTCCAATGTCCAATGCTAAACACTACTTTCAGAGTACGAGTGCTGGAAAACAGTTTTGCATGCTTATATTGTTGTTTTCTCAAATGACAGAATAAAGTTTTTATTACTGTGTTCTCTTTTTTTTCTTTTCATTATTTGTATTCAATTTTTATTATGAAATCATTATATTAACAGAAAAAGAAATATTCCTGAGATACTGTCTATTTTAAGATTGTAAATATAGGCCATCTGACAATAATGGACAAAATTAAAGATTTCTCAAATGACAGACAACCTCACATGCCCATTCAGGAGCCACCTGCTATTAGCCATATCACCCACAATTTCCAATTAATCTGTAGGTTTTTTGAGACTTAATGCAATAGAAGGAAAAAAAAAGGATAAAGTATGTTTTAGCAGTTCATTTTGTGTTACTGTTAAAACATTTATTTTTTCAATTATCTGTCTCTCCTAAACCAGCCATGTTCCAAAACTATGCAGATATATGTAATACTGAAATAACAGATTACGTATGATCAAAAATTCACTCTGTGGCAAGTGTAAGAATACTCACACTTGTGGACTGAATGTTACTGTTCTCACCATCACAATAATCAGGATGACAATGGTTAAAATCAGAGAAATAAGAGATACCTGTAAAGGCAAAACCACAAATTCAGTCAGTAAGCTGATGTAAGGTTGTCCTCTTAGCAGCATAAAGTACTTTTTTTTTTTTAAGAATAATTAACAACCAAGTAAAGTTCTAAATATCATGTCAAATATTTATAATTAGAAAGCTTGTCCATCTTTTAATTTGTTATTTTTTTTGACTAACTAGCCAATTGCAACTATTTGTCTAATCTTAAGTGATATTCCCATTTAAACATTTCTAATCAACGGTGCTCAGCATTTCAAGATCAGGCCTATATCGCCCAGCACTTTACAAGATTGGAGTTCTACTAGCAGTAGATGGAAAAATTCCAGCGATTCATATGGAGACCAAAGTTTTGCTTAAACTATTCCAAGTTTTTTTCCCCAAGATATTTCTTGGGACAGAAGACAGTCTGAACTTCTAAAATATTTAACATGCTCTAGCCTGCATGCTATGAGTGCAAATACATTAAGTTATGACTGGCACTTATTTTGTAAGAGCATACAGAAAAGTAAACCAAAAATCAACTGCTATTATGATTTACCTTTCCCAGTTTTGCTATGTCTCGATATAAAGATAAAGGCAAGGAAAAGATGATGGTGGTAAGAAGAATTATGAAGTTACGGTCAATAAGCACGTTATCTGGTCCAACTAAAGCAAAAAGGAAAATAATTTATTTCTCTAAGAGACTGACATGAGGAACAGATTAGTTACATTTGAAAGGCTAGGAGTAACAAATTCTGATGCTGACCAGGCTTTTACCCCCTTTATTCAAGCTAAGTAACACTGAAATAAAGACTAGGCATTAACTAACTTGAGGAAGCCATATACACCATGTGCATAATCACAAGAATTCTGCAAATTCAAACCAAATGCTAACATATGGGATATATTATACCCATATATAAACTTTGGAAGTCTGGCATTTCTACATATAGATTACTATTAATTTCTTTCATCATGCCTGGGTCAATGTTGGTAGACTGCAAGTGAAACATTCTACTACTTCTTTCTGCCATTTACTCTTCAGGATTTTTTGACACTGTGTGTTGACATCAATTACTGTGCTATTGAAGATAAGCAAATTCTTAAAGAATGATCCTAAAATAAGTTAACTTTGAGGTTTCTTTTAAGCACCTCCTTTCTTGCTGTCAGCTGGCTTCCACTTGCAAAACACAGATAACCATGTGAACGCAACAATAATGTTATAATATTCCCTACAATCAGTGGGATTTATTTGTACAACTGGTGTTTTTTTCAAGCCAACGACAACTTAAAATAAAACATATCACAGTTTCAGGCAGGCTACCATGAATCATGGGCTTGAATGAAAGCTTGCTGAATAATTATGGCTGGAAAGTGACTGGCAATTGACATGGAAAGTCTGTGTTCAATTCCCTCTATTCAGGAGGTTATAATGCTTTCCCACCTCTTTCCAGGCAGGCATTCTACTAGGCACGTGAAAAGATGTGCCATGCTGGGGGTTCCTCCAATTACAGAAGTCGTACTGTATATAAATTATTAGATATAATAATGATGATCAGGTATTCACAGAACAACAGAGTGTGACAGTTAAAACTGTATCCACACCTTGAAGGCTTCACCTGCTGAAAATTATAGTCCTTCTGTGGAAATCAAACAGTTCATACAAATACTAATTTCCACTTCATTGCAGACATGTTCTTTTTAGTTTAATTTGCCAGTGAAGAATATTTCAACTTAGCTGGCTTTGTGCTAAAGTAGATGACACAAATTGCTCCAATGATTCTGCTGTGAAAACTTACAGCAGAGGAAGGGTAACAAGTGCATGAGTTAAAAGCTCAGAATGCCACATCTGGTTTTGCAGTGAGTATCTAAGAGAAAGTTACATACACAGTTCATGACTATTACATATATGCTTAAGTAAGCATTAAATCCATTATATTTATTTGCAAGTCATCTAGAATTATTCACTAGATAAAGTGCAGTTTCAGTACTCAAATGATTATTACAGGAAATATCTAAAAAAGATAACAAAACATGATGACCTTGTAAATATACCACTGTGGAAGACTCCTCCTATTTGCTTAGTATTTCAATGAGGCATGTGGTCTCTTCACTGACACCGAGTCCAATGATAACCAAGGACTAGGTTTCATAGTTTTTATTTGAGAAAGGCTTATTTTAAAAAAAAAACCACAAACCACAAAAAAGCACTCATACAAATATGTTTCAAGTTCTTAACCTGAACTATATTTAAGAGTAATTTAGAAGCAAAGTAACAGGTAGGACTTCATACTGACACAGGATGCTAACCCCTAAATACTTATGCTATATTCCTATCCAATACATTTTCCCCGTTCTGAATTTTTTAAATGCATCTTACCTCCAGGAATTCTCTGAAAAACTTTAGTTAAAGTGTCTCCTGTTATTATGTTGTAACTGATCATAGCTTAAAGAAAATAAAATTTTTTGTTAGCACAAGTCTAATATGAAATATTTGATAAACATTTAACACACATATTTTGTAGACTTCAGGATTATATGCCACTATCCCTCTTGTATGAATTCTGGCTAGCACCAATAACTTCTAAGTTTCACGTTTAAAACAAAATTTAAAAAAATTATTTAACACTCCCCTTTATTTATTTTTTTAAAACAGGTACAACCTAAGCAAGAATCTAGTCCGATAAGCTAGGCCGTTGTGCTGACTTGCTATATAAACTTATTTCAGAAGAGGGAAAAAAAGGCTTTTTAAATTTTTTTGTTTGTAACAGCAATTCTTTGCCAGTTTATTTTCAAATTCTTATTTCTATCTAGTAAAGTTCCCTTGTTAGTCTAATAATCAGTCCTGCAATCAAGTGCACAGGACTTCCCAGCTCATGTAAAAAGTTAGCAAAATCTTCAAACCAGAAGAAAGGAGGAGAAAATAGGTGAAGATATCAGATATGGACTTCCATTCCTTCCTCTCATTAATAAGACTGTGGCCTTAACATTCATATTTCATTCTTATCTTATTCTACACTATAAGTGTGTACATGTGTGCATGTGTGTGTACACATACACACAAAATATATTTATACACTCATGTGGTCTTCACCATTTAGACAGCATACATATAGGTATTGACCTTAACTAATGCATAAATATTCACTGTTGTGAAATTGTAAGACATTAATACTACTTACAGAAATAAATTCAAGCACATACATATGCATAACTAGTTCCATGGTAAGGACGAGATCTTTACAATCCTTTTCCATATTCTCTATGAAGTAGTAAACATACTCTTTTTTAAATCAACATTTGTAACATTGTTGCCTGCAGTAAGAGTAACTTGACTGCCTTAAAAATCTCAGTTACCTGTAATAAATTCAAAATGATTATTCCCAAAGTAGGAATTTTGATCTGGGACTCTGTGGTCACTGAGTCCAGACTCTTGGCATCTCAAGTCACCACCTCTTGCAGCCCCATGTGTGAAAATATCAAGCTTATTTAAGAATTGATTAAATGATGTTACTACTGTAAGGGACAGATTCAGAATATCACTTTATTTTAAACTTCTGGTCTAATTAATTCCTGCCCAGATTATACCTGTTTGTTCTTTTACTATTTCTTCTTCAAAGGGGTTTTGACTGCCCAATTTCCTAGTAGCTCATTGGGTATGAGGCTGAATTAATGCTTTTGAAGAGCAATGACAGCACACAATATTCAAGCAAGATCTGATTAGTGGCTTCTCCAATGACAGTAATACTACATCGTTGGAAAAAATATTCATTCAATATACTCCTAAAGTCGTATTTCCTTTTGTTTTGGGCACATCAAATGTGTGCTCTGTTACTCATTCTAGAACTGAATCTCTTCTTTGCTATTTCTCATAGCTATTTTTGTCATTAGTTTTTAAGTGTGTGATCATGAATTTCTCTGCTATTACATTTCAGTTCATTTCCATTATTCTGGTCCTCCAATTAATTGAATTCTTCCTCAGTCATTCTTCAGAACACACCAAGTAATTTTTAATTTTTTTTTTCTTATAGGAAAGAGACGTATACAGTAAATTCTTTACAGACTTCTTGATATTTAACTAGTGAAAGAATGAGGTAATGTGAAAAAGCTTGTTATTTTTAAAACTTAAACATTTATATTTTATGTGATCTTACCAATAAATGGATATAGAAACTGAAGAGTTGAAAGAATTAGATAACCTACAAGACCATATGTCTTTCTGACCAGCTCTTGATAGCTGTTGGTACTGGAGAGGTTTCCTCCTTTGATCAGCAATATAATGGAATAATCTGTTAAAATATAAAATTACTGTTAAAGACAGTATGAACCAACTTGTGGTTGGTTACTGCTCATTTTTTTCACCCCTTAAAAAAAAAGTCTGTAAGAAGGAAAACAGTGGCACTGGGAAGAGCAAGGATGAGAAATCTCACAAAGGATCTCAATCCACCAAAACCAGGACTTATAGGCTCATATTGGAAGGAAATTCCAGCTTTCCGGATTAGTGACAGCAGAAATAGACTCATTTTCATTGGTTTCCAGTATGGTCAAAGGGAGTGAGACATGTCACGAGCACCAAAAAAGGAAAATTCAATTAATAATGCAGAGGGCTCCTGAATGGATGGAGCATTTGATTATATCCTGAAAGGGGGTAAAATGTGTCATGGTGCTAGAACTCTCAGTCATTTTACTCAGCTATTTATCTAAGTTTGTGAAAGATAAAGCCTGGTTAGTATTTTGTGTCTTCTCCATTGTTTATGTAAAAATATTATAAACATTTTTATTGGATACTTTTAAAGTAAAACACGCGCAAAGTGATTTATCTGGAAAACCATGAAGCAATGTGCCTTGAGACAGAGCTGATGTCACAGGCAGAATTACTCCCAGACTGAACCTCAAGTTTTTATGAAGAACAGTTCAAAATATTGGTGTTATGTCAAGCTATGCTTTAGTATTCATTTGAGCACCTTGGGCTTTTCCAGTTCAGATTAGTTATAGCACAGAATTTATTACCTTGGTGCAGATGTCTTGACAGATAGTAGCTAGACCTTGTCTACTCCTCATCTGGCTTTCACTTAGCTTGTAATCTATGCTGCGATAGGAACACTTCCTTTCTGTGAACAGTATCGGTGTTTATTATCTTCCGGGAATGACTAAAATTACGAAATTTTCACAATCTTCACAAAGGAGATTTCTACCATTTGTTAACGTGAAAGCCAATCCAGAGATTCCCATGAGCCTGCGCAATTTTTACACAATATATACTCACTTACACTATAATTGGGAGCAGACAAAAGCAGAGATACAGAAGTCTTCATTATCAATTATATTGCATACTGAGCTGATCTTGTACAAAAAATATGGTTTTTTCAAAACTTGAAAAAGATGTATTGTTAAATGACCTAAAATTGTACTTGTCTGTCAATCTAGGACTACACACCGTATAATTCAAAAACATCCCCCAAAATAAAATACAGTGAGAATACATAAATTTAAATAAATAAATAAATAGCTAAATAACAGCTATTTGCCAATTATTCAGTAAAAACTATAGAAAATAAATGCTAATGTTACATACTTAGCCTGTACTTTAAATGCTGCAAGTCAAAAAGTTGTAACTATAGTTATAATTTGCTTGTGCAAGATATATTGAGCCCATCTTTAACATAATAAAATGCTGAGTTTAATTCGTAGGTTCTGGGCCTATGGCTATAAAATCTTCAAAATAGTTAGAAATGCAAAGGACAAATCTGATTTCCTACAGAAAAGTAACTGAAGTTTCTGAGCTATGTTTATGATATGATTTTGCTACCAGCCATAGAGAAAATTTTCTATTCATAAGGAACATATTCCTCATGTTATATTGCTCTCCAGTCAAACCTCGATCGTTTATACAGACCCTTAAATGTATTTTGCTACCAGCCATAGAGAAAATTTTCTATTCATAAGGAACATATTCCTCATGTTATATTGCTCTCCAGTCAAACCTCGATCATTTATGCAGACCCTTAAATGATATTTTAAGCAATGAAAAGCATCAACTGCTGCTCAGCATACAGGTAGCAGAATTTGTGCCATTCGTGTCGACTTGGTTTGTTGTTTTAAGACTTGAATCCACAGAGTCCTTACAAAAATTCTCCTTTGATGCCAATGGATTTACTTATGTTTATTTACCATGTGATTTCAAAACTTGTCCTTTTTTGAAGGTAAATCCATTATTTTTTCTGATGAATGATAATTAAATAAAATATTAAAAATCATAGTACAACCAAAGGTTTTCATTCTGCGGTATATTTAAAAAAAGTGATATACAACCCACTCAAAGATCAGTCTCTTAATTGGGTAAAAACAGTGGACTAAAACAGGTGATTATGAGGCACAAATAAGAGCTATTCTTCCAAATGTCACCTTGACCTAGTCTAAGAAACTAGGCTTTACGAAAATAAAATGCACACAAAAAGCAGCTTTATATGTTGTACAGTATAATTCTCTACTTTTACTAATCTGCTCAAGGGATTAGTGAGGTAAGGAAAAAATTTGTCATTTTTATTGTCATAGATATACTTGTTTAAGGTATCATTAAGCTCAAGATCAACTAAACATTGCAAGACTAATTTTCACTTTACAACAGCAACTGATTTTAGAGTACCTGTGATGTAGGCAACCCCAAATAAAAGCAGTACTCCTAGTGGAAAACCAGCTTCCTTCATTGAATATGGCAATCCTGTAAATGAGAAAAGCAGAGATTATAGAAGAACCTTTCCAAATACTTATTTGTGATGACCAAATAAAGAAATATTCAGATTTTTTAAAAAATGCTATCAATCTCCCAAATTGGACCAGCATGCTTAATAACCTCAGAAAGATTATTTTTAGTGGACAAAGTGTTGCCTAGGTGTGAAGTTCAGTCAGCACTTGCCCAACCAGTTCTCTCTGGCGATTATGGCAAAGAGGCTGTAGGGTATTTATCACTGTGAGACGTGATCTCAGCTGACACCTCTGCACTTTTGCATAGTAAGCAAATAAAAATAGAGAAAAATCTTTAGGAACAGCAGCAGAAAGAAAGATGACAGTGTTATTCTCCAAACTGGATAGTCATGCATGTATAAACAAGGCTGAACACAGGATAGTGAAGAAAAGTATACTCACCTATAATGCCTGATCCTATGATAGAGTTGATAATGTTAAATCCAGCTGATGCCAGATCACTGTTTCCTCCTTTATTCCTGGGCTTACTAACAAGGGCTGTTTGGTCATCTGTTTCTACCTATTTCAGGAAGACAATGATAACATTATACATGAGAAAAATAGGTGAGAACAAGGATTTTACACATAGTCTATTGAAGATGAAAAAAAATTGTCATAGACTTAGATTTGCAGAAATATTTTGATAACTAAATCCCATTTTTTTTCAGTGAGAAATCAAAGAGGTGTTAGGCATCTAATTCCTGTATAAGTCTGACCCATAATCTTCTGTAATTAATTCTTCTCTGAAAAAAAATAAGTGGAAGGACAGAAATGTATATAACCTCAGAGGTAGGCTGTTAAACAAAGAGCTTTTTAGTCATATTCCAAAGCCAGAAATGTGAATCAAGCATTTTTGAAATATTTTGGCTAATACAACTGGTCAGTAAAAATAGGCCCCTGAATCAGGGGAATGAAATCAATTTCAAGAGTTAGTGGTAAAGCATGCCAACATCTGAAGATGCTCTAATTCAAGGTTTTATCCAGCATTTTAAATATTTGTGTCAACCACTGGTTTAGTTCATTATGAATAGTTAACAACACTATAAAATTGGCTAGTCCCAGAAAGTTTCCGTGGGAAGGTCTGGTACAAACCAAAGTTCAAAGCACAATTTGTAGCCAGTAGCTTCAAAAATTGAAGTTCCTATCTTCAAAAAGCATTTTTTCATAAGCATACAGTGGTCCTCTCCTTAGATCACCACTCTGCTGTCAGAGAACATTTTAGAATCATTCATTAGAAGGCCAGTATTTCAAATGATGTCATGTAAGTCAAAAGAGGAACATGCATTTAATGAAGAAAATGCCTGCCTGAGTTCTACAAAAGCAAAACATTGTGTACTTACCATGAAAATAAAACCACTATTTCATGGATGCAGGAGCGTATTTAACATATATAGCAGGTAGTACAAACTCAGATGCTTGTCACTAATACTCGGGGAAAAAAAATTAAATGACTGATAAATCTAAGTCATCTGTAGTTAGAGGTATAAGCTGACACGCATAAGACTGCCTCAAGGAGGACTACATATTTAAGTGGAACCTTTAATCCTTAAGCTGTACTAACATAAGAAGAGTATTACTGGCTCAGATCAAAGGCCAGTATAGCCTGGTATCCCATTTCTGAGAGTGGCCGTGGAAGGTGCCTAGGGAAGAGTATAAGAACATGAAAAATAGATAGTTAGCAAATAACTTTCCTGTCTCAGCTTTCATCAGTTTGCATATCACAGACTTCCTGAAGCAGATATGTTCTTGGTGCATCACACCCCTTAACAGGTTGCTCCTTGAATTTGCCCTTCTTTGAAGCCATGTATATTTTTTAGCATCTGCAATGCCATATGGCAATGAATACCAGATCTTAATTATACATCATATGAAAAGACAGGTACTCTTTTTCATTCTGAATCTACAATTAAATATTTCCACTTCACGTCCCAAAAATTTTTGTACCATCACAGACAAACCAACCATTGTTTCCTACTTACCTTCTCCCTATCACATGCAGTTTTATAGGTAACATTCTCCCTCAGCTGTTTCTCATCTAGACTTACAGGTGCTACATTTTATTTCACCACTGATTTGAGCAGCAGAAGCATCACTGTCATTCTCTCCTTAAATTTTAATGCTCTCTGACACTTACAGCACAGTACACATGACACTGCGCTGAACTAGAACAGTCCAGTTTCCTCTTTTCAGTTGTTACAAGAAAATGAACACATGTGCATTGTACAGCTCAAAGACTCTGTCATGAACCCTGGTCCCTTCCCCACTTCGAAGAGACAATTTGAATTGGCAAAAAGGACAAGAAAGGGCAACAGAAATTGTGACACAGGTGAGAATGGTTCCTGTGTGAAGGCTAGTGCTCTTGAAGGTGCACTTGGACTGCAGACAGGGGAGGGAATGCCTGTTGGGAGGTATGCTAGTGAGCCACTCAACACGGAGGGCTGCTGAAGAGGTGAATGGGATGCATTTGCCTCTTGTAAGGTCCTCTCCCAGAGACCAGTCGCAGGCCATGAGACAGCCAGGGCTACCCACTATCGTATTGATAGTAGCGGGCCCACCAGGAGATAGGGTGCTCAACTTCTGGTCCTCAAGCAAGACTGAGTTTTAGCTGTGCCAAGCAGCCACAGTTCCCCGACCTCACAAGAATAAGACCCCTCAGATTCCATTTTTTTCCCTGCGTGGTACCCATGAGTCTTTCTTCCTCATACGAATTAGGGGGAAACTGAACAGAGATGAAAAAGCTGTAGCTGCTGTCAGTCCCGGGCCGGGACGCTTCAGGCAGCTGGTCACTATAAAGCCCGCCAA
>NW_009229862.1:0-5265 GCF_000690835.1 Fulmarus glacialis
ATGATTCTATGATTCTATGATCCTGGTAAATGTTGAAGCTGGCCCTGCATTGAGTGGGGGAGTTGGACTAGAGAGGTCCTGAGATTCCTTCAAACTAAATTGTTCTGTTGTTTTAGTAACTCTAGTCATTTTACAGTAGCAGAAATGTAAACCTACCTTATGACAGAGTCAAGACTAAAATGGGGGCAATATAGAGGCAAAAATGGGAGCTGTGGTGTGATGGATGCAGAGATTTATGCACAACTAAAAGACCAAAGAGCTGTCTAGAGTCCCTGAGAGCAACTGCTTAGATGGCTACAAATGGCTCAATAAAAAGGATCTCAGCTGTAAAACTGTGACATTACATGAAGTTACAAACAAAGGCAAATGGGAAGCCAGGCAAGTCACAAAGATTTTAACTGGCCTGTGGGTGCTGAATGCAACAGACTGGATTTAGAAGCAGCATTAGCTTTGGAGTACAAACCATTTATGCCAAGGATCAGTAAGCGCTGTTTATGAGAGCATTTGAGAGCTTGGTAAAGGGTCACTGAGGTAAGGGAAATGGTCAGGTCCCATGTGGCCTTTGGCTGGTGAGAGCGTTGGCACCACTAGAAGAGAACTGAGGATTTAAGTGTAGTAAAGGTGGAAGGAAAGCCGAAGCTTGAGAAACACAAAAAGAGGACGTGGAGTCAGGTTATGAGATGCATATTGAGGAACCTGAGCAGCAGGGCTAACTTCTGAGCACCTTTGAGAATTCAACCCCTTTCTTTAGGTAGGTTGGATTTGGGGACAGATTTCTAAGACTCGTCGTACTGAACCCGGCTTACAGCATTACTCAATTTGATAATGTTTTTCCAATTTGAAGACTTAAAGGGTTCCCATTTTGGAGTGACCAACCTAGGTCTCAAGAAAGTCCCATCAGCCAAAGAGATTGACAGGCTTTAGAATCATAGAATCATTAAGGTTGGAAAAGACCTCTAAGATCATCGAGTCCAACCGTCAACTCAACACCACCATGCCCACTAAACCATGTCCCTAAGTGCCACATCTACACGTCTTTTAAATACCTCCAGGGATGGTGACTCCACCACTTCCGTGGCCAGCCTGTTCCAAGGCCTGACCACTCTTTCAGTAAAGAAGTTTTTCCTAATGTCCAATCTAAACCTTCCCTGGCGCAACTTGAGGCCATTTCCTCTCGTCCTATCGCTGGTTACTTGGCAGAAGAGACCAACCCCCACCTCGCTACAACCTCCTTCCAGGTAGTTGTAGAGCGCGATGAGGTCTCCCCTCAGCCTCCTCTTCTCCAGGCTAAACAGCCCCGGTTCCCTCAGCCGCTCCTCATCAGACTTGTTAAGCCACTTGTCAAGCCACTTGTCATAAGACTTTGATACAGTTGTGGAGGACCTGCGTTCAATTCTTCCTCTCTGAGGATTCCCCGTGTGACTCTGGGCAGTGCTCGGGCTCTGTCAGACAGGCACAGAAATCGGTCGTCATGGCTAGCAGTGTGTCTGAGCTCAAGAAAGTGAATTAGAGCATCTGCTCTCCAGGCTCAGGTCCCCTTGAGACCCGTAGATCTGACACCAACGTGAAGCTCTTGTGGCCCACGTGCAGGATACGGGAATCTCTCACTTTCTCTGTCTTGCGTCCTCCTACATAAGACAGCTGCAGAACTTTTTCATCGAACTATTCTCTGTCAAAGAAAAGGTCAGTGGGAACATGCCTATTCTTATGAAATTTCACTCAAAACCACGAGACATAGGATTTTGAAACTTCCAGTTTGGCAATCAAAGAAAAGAGAAGTTGAAGTCTTGATGCAACATTCTCTTTAATTGCTCTGGGAACGTTTGAATGACCCTGAATAGGATTTATTTAAAAAAAAACAAACTAAAACACCTTAGCTTTTTTTGCTTCTATTGTGGAATAGCAATATTTTTGCATGCACATTTAAACAGAAAGTAATAATCTGATCTCCAAGCAGCTCTTCCTTTCTCCTAGCCTTTGTTTTTTCTTTACTTAAATGCAGGATTTTCAAGAGTGCCTTTGAACTGTATGAACTTAGGTCGGGAACGTTTTTATTACGTATACGATATTTGCCCAGAGAGAGGCCACAATTTATGATTGCAGCTTGCAATCTGCGAGCAACTGATTGCAGAGTAGACGGGCATCGTTTCAGTGCCCAAATGCTTGAGGACAAAATCCACAGCCATTGTGTCAGCAAATGCGGTATGTACAACACCTTGCCCCCATTTCAGCAGAGCTTCCAGTTGCTGCTGTATTAAAAATGACTGTTATTTCCACCAGCAACTTATTCCCCTAAAGAGAAATCATAGCAGCAGCAGAACGTGTAGATCCACTGGAGGAAATTCTCTCCATGGCTAAAGGAGCTGTTTTCTTATTTCCGCCAGGTTAGGGCTTGAACAGTGGTTTTCTTTAACCCGGGAGAATCAAGTTAAGCTGGAATTTCTTGAGAAAAGCCTCCTTGTTTAATTTCTTCTCTCCCTTCTTATTGTTTCGTATAAAATGTTGCTGGGCTGCATTTGCCACAACCCTCCCCAGCAGAGGAGTAATTACATTTATTGGAAATGCTTCCTGATCACATATTCATTTACCAGCTGCTGAAGTAAAATGAACTGGGCAAAGTGCCACTGGAGAGTTGGATTCATAAGCTGGAGAAAGCAAATGAAACAACTGCTCAGTGTGCAGTTGCTTTCGTTCTCCAGCAATTCATTATCCTCCTGTTCAGCTGATTTAGGAAGTTAAAAGGCAATCAGGATGGCAGCATGAGATACTTTTTAGCATAAGCATAGCTTTGGGGTTGCCCAATTTACCTTTGACTGCACTATAAAGGGCACAACAAATACCCTAACTTTATTTCTTAAATGTGATGTAAAAAATAATAACAGTAATGAAACACTTTGTTCTTATTTTGTGGTTACCTTCAGTCACTCTCATTAGTGTTGAGTTATCATTGATGTATTTTCATCCTCCCTGTCCTCCTTCTCCCTCCCACTATCCCAGTATCTGCTTTCTGGACCCCACAATCAACATCAAAACCAACCAGCTCCAAATTACCACCTGCAGAAAACCCCCATAGCACATATAGATACCACTGACACCTTCAAACCCACAAACCACCCAAAACCCACCGAAGTGCTGTGACATGCTCCTGAGGCCATACGAGTTGTGGAGGCCACACGAGTTGTGGAGGCCACCACGTTTCATTGTCCAGAGACGACTTGTGGGACCCACCTCTGGTCTGCAAAGGAAGTCCACTCAACCGCTTATATGGGGAAATAGATCTCACCTTCAAAATGAGCTGCCTGAATATTCAACCAACTTTCACTGCAATGCAAAGCAGGAAGACCCAGCAGCAGTAGGGTCTTAGATGTCTGTGTGTACGTCTGTGTTTTAGTGTATAAAACTATGCCAGAGCTGTGGCAGAAAAGCATTAAAGAATTATCCTCGTAGAAGAACATCCCCTAAAAGAAGATTTCACTGAATGATATCCTACAAGTCTTCAGATGTCTCCTCCACCCCTCCTTGCCCAGTTTAGAGATGTCACATGGACCAGTGCAGGCTCATGTGGTGGTGAGGAGCCAAATGCAAAGCTTATCTGTACATATCCATCAGCATCCTGAGAAACGCACCAGTACAGGACTGCCAAAATCCACCAAGTCCTGCACAAGCACAAACCAGAAAGGGACAGATTTCGTTCAGAGCACCAAGTACGGCCAGAGACTCCGTGAAGATGAAAAAACCAGCCAGAATGAGCCAGATGGGCAAAATAGTACAGGCAGAAACCCTCCGGTGCCCACGAGAGAATATTTTTCAAGGCATGACCCTTTTGTCTCTGATCACTCAATCTTCATCCCCCAGGGAAGACCTATAAAATCTGTTGAAATCTATCCAGTAAAATATATAGATCTACTAGATGTGAAAAATCTATAGACATTGGTTTTATGGTATATTATTTCCCCACATCCTCCCACCCCCCATACTGTATCTCATTCCCCCTGGCAGTGGCAGGCAAGAAATAAATAATTAATTATATTCCTACTCTCTCCCTCCCCATCCCATCATTTTGTGTCTCATAAAGGCTAAGAAGCTTATAGCCTTACCCAAGATCTGCAGGTGCTAACTACCAGCTCCTTTCAACTTGCCTAAATGTCCAACGTAATTAGAGTTGGAGCATTTCCTCTCATCTTTAGCATCAATATTTATGTTTTGATTTCTGCCTGAAGAAGGAACTGCGTGTTCAGAAGTTTCGCTTTTTTTCAGATATGACAGTTAGTTTAATAAAAGGTATGAGCTTACCCTCTTTGGTCCTGTTTAACACATGAAGGGAAGGAGCTGGATGGTGTATCTCTGAAGACTAAGGGAGACTTCTCTTAGTTTAAACTTAAAAGTTGCTTCATAGTCTTTCTATCACCTAGCATCTTGGGTGCTCTTTGACGATGTGGATGCATTGCTTTTTATCCAGAAATGTAGTCAATATCTGTCAGTATGAAGATTAGACTCATAAAATTCAGAGTGTGATAGTACACATCCTAGACAAGCAGACACTGGAACTGGGCTGATAAAGGCTTCAATTACTTGAAGAGAGCTTAACCTAATTGCTGGTTTTCTTCTGCAAAGAGATTTCTACAAAGCATATAAAAGCAACACTTAAAAAGAAATGATTTGTGGCATAAGTGGTGCGATAAACATCTGAATATTAATGTGGTTCTAGTAAAGAGCCATGTAAATTTATGTCTTGGAGCGTTTGTTTTCCCTAACTTAGGCACACTGAGATTCGGTTGTCTGAATATCAGTGTCTAATGCCATTTGAGGGTTTCCTATTTGGTCCGATGCTGCCAGCCCAGGAGGGTTTGGGTCTCCTGTAGGTTGTCTTCCAGTCCCATGTGGACATCTCAGATGTCCCAACATTGCTCAGATGTCACTAGATATCTGTGTTTAGGCCAATGAGTCGAGCCCCAGGTATCAGAACCTAAATCGTCTCTTTTCTAAAGTTTGGCCTTTGAAAGACATCACCAAGAGAAGATTTCTACTGAAATCCCAGATCTTCTGTCCCGGGGCAGTGGATGGGGAAAGGAGCCATCTCAGCTGGGTCAGGTGGAACCACTGCTCCTTTTCTGAACAGGACAGAAGGGACATTTCAAACTCCAGGCGGTCGCTGTGTCCCCAAAGCCCTTTGCGACCCTCAGGCAGGGCGCTCTGTTCCTGGGGCCATTTTGAACATTGCAGATGTGCAGTGATTTGGTCGATGCTCGGGCTCCCCGAGGTCAC
>NW_009229862.1:5276-27244 GCF_000690835.1 Fulmarus glacialis
CATTCCTGTGGCAAAACAGGAATCTTCTCCTGTGTTGTCATGGATATTTTAGCTAGGCCAATTTAAATCATTTGAGGGGATTTTTACACTTTATTCTTCATTCTTCACTTGGTTTGTGGCAATTGCAGTCTGTACGGTGCATGTGAGCCCACGACACCGATGACAGTAGCAGCTCCAAAAGGGAGACACTTTCTACTTGTTCCTACAGGTGCTCACTCTTTTTTTTTTTTTTAATTTTTGCTTATTGAAGTCTTTTTATATAGATTCCTGTGGCCATCCACATCAGCACTTTGAAGGTACTTGTTCATCTGCCCTTCTTGGATGGCTGCTTTGTTACAAGATGATCTGTAGTTGGACTGCATTTAGCAGACCTCTGTGGGGTATGGAGGGAGCCCAGGGTGACACAAAGACATACATGCATAGACATATATGCATTGTGTAGATATGTAAAGGTACAGAGATACATATCCATGAGAGGGTGTCTTTGTGTGCATGTGTGGAAGAAAAGGTTGTGTGCATCCGTATTTCACAGGTCCATCATTTAGCAAACCTGACATGGCCACCATAAACATGCATTTTCTAGCCAAGAAAATACCTCCAGTCTCATTCACAGCTTAGCAGTAGCTGGGCATGTGATTTTATCGGGGGAAATTAATTCATCTCTGTCTTTTCTGTTGAGCTGGAGCCAACCTGAAGTCATGTTTATTTGAAAAACTTCTCTCTTGAAGTCTGGTTATTTTTCCAGCATCCTCTGTTAACCTTTCACTTGTCTATAACTTGAATGGAAACATTCCAGGTCAGGTTGGACGGGGCTCTGGGCAACCTGATCTAGTTGAAGATGTCCCTGCCCGTGGCAGGGGGGTTGGACTAGATGATCTTTAAAGATCCCTTCCAACCCAAACTATTCTATGATTCTATGATTCTATGATTCTATGATTCTATGATTCTATGCTTCTATGCTTCTATTCTAGTCATTTGTGCTTCAGCCAGGAAAACCCCGCTGTCACTCTGTTTAAAGCTAACCTCTGTGTTGTGAAACTTTGCTCCTTTCCTTTTTGAGTCTACTGCCCTGTGTTTCCTTCTTCCTTTAGTATCACAGTCCCAAATTGTGTGAATTTCCCAGCATAACTCCTGCTTTTAGCTCCATCATCTCCTGAAATATTTCCTCTAACCAAAGCCAAGCTTACTGTCCCCATACTAAGCTGAGCTGCTGCAAAACCAACTGTGAAAGGCTTTTGTGTGTGAAGATGCTCTCTTTTCCCATAACCTGTGCTTCTAACAGGTGTGGATGGAAGTACAAGCTGCTCTGCCAAGCCAAAACTCGTTGAGATAACAGTGATATTATAACCAGATAAGTCTGCTCTGTGCTAGTAGAAATGCCCATTTTTCTCACAGATACCTGGCAGTAAGTGTCTTGCAGAGGTCTGATTTCCTCCAAAGTTTCCTACAGTAACATTAAAGGTGATTTCCCACTTTGTTCTGGACTCAAAGCTCTGGAAAGTGTCTTTGCTGCTCAAATATCTTCATCACAGCAGTAACAGCATGAAAAATCCCACATCCTTCATGGCCTTGTGTTGGCCTCATCCTCATATGCTGTTTGTCTGCATGACTCCGGCAGCGTCTGGCTTCTGCTGAGAAATTCAGAAAAGCAATCAGTTAATGCTGAGAGGCCACCACTGATGAGACAATCCACGAGCCGACAGATAAAGAACCTCAAACAGTTATTATTAAAGGAAATATCAACAATTTACAAAACAAAACACAACATCAAACCCAGGTGATGGCTAGTGTTGTAACTGGCAGTTTGCATTGCTCTGTGTAATGTGGAGAACGTCTGGAGCGGAAGGAGTTCAATCAGCGATTCACTCTCTTTTCTGAAATCACCGCGTGCAAAAATGCATCTCCCTGAAAATACAAGACTTTCTCACAAACTCTTCAAAGACGCCACTAAGCACCCACACACCTGGTGGGATTGGCAACGGGGTTAATGCTGCCCAGTTCCTCTGGGATCTGTTGAATAGAGCTGTTTCATTCAACTGGTTTCCTGTTTTATACCGAGTTTTTTAGTCTAGTCTGTCACCATGGCCTAAAGCCAGTCCAGCCCAGTCGTGGCTTGTCCTCTATAGGTGAAGTTATTTCTTTAGCTATCTCTTATTGCCGCTGTTGGGCCTTACTTTTGGGTTTGTTTTACTAGGACCAAGTTACCATTTTATAAGTCACGTCACTTGAGGCAGCTGCAGCCTGGTTTGAATGGGAGGACTGGGCGACAGTGGGACAATTTCTCACGCCATCAGTTATCCCAAACAGAAATCACAGGAGGGGATAAAGCTTCAATGGCCTTGGCCTGCTGAGTCTGCATCTACTTACATTCTTGCACAATTTCAAGATCTGAAGCTTTAGAAAAACTGCAGGTACCACAAGACTGACACATATTCATGAGCTGGCAGCAGTGTGAAGATGTATCTTATGATATGGTAATTCTTTCCTTCTCTGGGTTTGTACAGGGAGATGTCACAGACTCACAGAATGGTATGGGATGGAAGGGACCTCTGGAGGTCACCTGGTCCAACCTCGTCTGCTCAAGCAGGGCCACCTAGAGCTGGTTGCCCAGGTCCATGTCCCCCTTAAACAAGTTGAATTTTCTTTCGAACTACAACTTTTACCTCTAGAACTTGGATGACTTTTTTAAAAAACGGTGATGAAACCCATTTATCTTTCCAAAGGGAGATTTGCCAAGAGCACTATTGCATTATCTTTCACATGGGATATTTGCTTTGTTTTGATTGAAGTTATATCTATTATCATTTTAAAAGACTGCAAATTGGCTGTAGGAAACAAAGCAGACAATCATGTTGTAATGAGGTATCTTCCATTCCGGAGAAATTGTGTTCAGTTTGAAGTATCCCTCTCATCTATTAAGTATTGATCTGGGGGGAGAACATTTAACAAAACTGCCAACTGGTTCTGATCTGTTTGAGCAGCGTAAATCCAGAGTGACTCCTTAGAAATCAATGAAGTGACATCGATTCAGAAATGCTGCAATGAAATGAGCTAATGGATGAGTACTCAGTGGAGAAAGTTAAATGAGAGTGATCTGATCAAACTGGAAAGCTAGCTAAAGAGGTGGACGCAGCAACTTCATGTTGGGGGGACCGTGAGGGTGCTTGGGCACATATTTGTTCGGGTGTGTTTACTTGTTGCGGACTGAAGCTGGTATGTGGGTGACTGTGTGTGTGAGAGGCATGTGCAAGTGTGTGTGTACCATGGATGTGGGTGGGAACCCAGGAAGGAGATTGCTATATTAAAAGGAAACAGTGAGCTGAGTTGATCTGGAAGAACTTTCCATCGTGGTAAACAAAATGGTTCTTCTAGGCTGCAAAATAAAAGGGCCACGGGATGAGCTCAAGTGCTAGAGGCTGGATTGTCCTCACTTCTTAACTGCTTGCTCACTCTTGGGCTGTGCTTTGGACACCTCCAGGTATGCCTTTTCAAGACCAAGGCATGATTTTGGGAATAATTCACTGCAGTGGATATTCTCCACCATAGTCTCTCTCTCCCTGCACTGTCTTCCAGTGCTACTTGAGCAGACTTGGACCCTCCAGCACATTTTCATGTCCTTGCATCCCACCCCAGGGCATGCACCTCAACCCCTCACCTTCAAGTCATGCAAACTGCACTCTGCTGGGCTGCAGCACCGCCCACTGCTTTACTTCATATGAATTGAACTGAAAAAACAAATAAAAGTAATAATAACCATATTTTTGGGCCACGGGAAACTCAAGACCAGTTGCACTCTAGAGCGGATGCAGGCCGAGGGAGCCAGCCCTGAGGAAAACAAAATTGATTGCCTATAAAGCATTGCTTATATATCCTGTACTTTGGGATCGGTCTTGAACTGTCCCCAGGAACTGTCTGGCCTCAGCCAAATCCCTGCCAGGGGCACTTGTACCCATCAATGGTACAGACAAGTTTCAGTGCTCGGAAACTTTCTCCGGTGCTGTTTAATTCACTAGTGTGGGTGTAGCTCTACAAGTCCCACCCAGGGGTGACAAAGAGACCATATCCGAGCAGCTGACAAGCCCTTGGTTTTGAGGGGTATCCCTCATCATGTAAAACTGGCTAACCAGCAGTAGATCGTTCCCTTCAGATTCCTGATCTCTGTAGATTTATACTATAAAGATGGCTGAAGTACTCCCAGATTCTCCCAGATTTGTGAAATTACTCTTTCACGGATATCGCTTGTGATAGCTGAAGCAAAATGTATTTGGTGTTTGAAACTTCTGAAAGAAGTCTATCTTTTAGTTCTCCTACTGCATGTCCCTGGAGAAGGGCATTGTGCATCCCGAGGATCCACAAGGTGAGAGTGGTCAAGGAACAGATATTTAAGGAATGGGGAAGACAAGGAAAGGTCCTGCAAATAAGGCCGAATAAGATGAAGGGCAGTTTTTGAGATCTGGTGGAAATAAGAGTGTCAGAGCACCGTATGACCTATTGCCATACAGAAGAAATGGACTTGTTCAGTGTTGGGGGAGAGAGATGAGGGGATATTAACAGTCTTCAAGAAGGTGGTAGGGAGCTATAAGTGAAGGGAGTAGACTGTTTTCCATATCCAAATGGAAAAGGATAGAAATCGTAAGTTCATGCTACAGCAGGGGCATTGTTTTAGTTAAATGTTAGGAAAAGCTTCCTGATGGTGAGGGTAGTTCAAAGTGTGGAAGGATTTTGGGGAAGGGCTTCCACCCCTGGAGGAAGAAGGTTACAAACATTATCAGAGACATTAAACATTGTCAGTACGGTTTAGGTAGAACTAACAAAGCCTTGAAGCAGAAGGTGGACAAGTGGCTTCTTGATGTCCTTTCCTATCATGTTTCAGTCTCCAGTGCTCAGGGCGATGAGTACCTCATCGAGCATCACCGAGTCCTACACCCGTCCTTCCCTCTAACATCAAAGGCAGCTAAAAACAACCAGAGGGAAGGCAAGCCATTAGGAAAGGGTGATCAAAGCAGTGGCAGAGCCAGCACCACCTCCCTCCTGCTCTCCAGAAGGTCCTTCTGCCGGCAGTAGGGTGTTGGCTTGAGGCGCCATGTCGCTTTGAGGAAAGAGCTGTTCAAGTCAGACACCACGATCTGCATCTCAGCCCTTTGCCCAGAGCACAGGAGCCCAGCAGAGAGAAAGGCTGGTGTAATCAGCTGATCCTTGGCCCCCGGGGTTGAATTCTCCTCCTTGCTTTGTGCTATGAATTTGGGACAGAGTTTTGATAGAGCCTCCTGTAATCAACAATTGTTCTGTACGTTTTCTAGCAGGGACAAAGCCTCCCGCTGCATGCAGCTGGGCAAAGCCGTTGCTCTGCTGACACCAGCACCGGCCTATTCAGTCATTTCTTCATGGAGGAAGGGGGGAGAGGATCAGGCAGAAATTCTGTTTCTAAGAGGTGTGCAAACGAAGGTGAACTTTAAAAAAGGTCAGGAGACCTGGGATTAATTCCTTGCCCTGCTATAGACTTCCTGAATTTCCTCCACAAGCTGTTTAGCGTTTCCTTGCTTTGGCTTCCCACCTGTAGGAATGGTTTTGTAGACTCATGGAGTGTAGTAAGGATGTAGCTGTTAAAGGAGCTCAGACACAAGGACACGAGGGTATAAGGATACTACGCTCTAGGACAGTGACTTTGTGAGGCGTCTCATGCTGTTCCAGAAGAATGTGCATGAAGTCTCATGCACCATCCAGAAGAAAGTTTGTGTCTAGCACTGGTTATTTTTTGAGACTTGGAGAAGAGAGTTGAATAAACACTTTTCTATGTATCATGCCTTTTCTTAATATTACCCAACTGCACAAAAGTTCTGGGTTTCTCACAGCTTCTAGTCTGCTGCTCACATTCTCTTTAGTCACGTTCTTTGCTTCATCATTAGCAGTGGGCAGAGAAGACCTGATGAATAAGAATGACCACAGAGGGCTTCAGAGCACTCTGGGCTCTTTAGTTTAGTTTAGTTTAAGTAGACTGTCAATGAGGCACTGAGCTGTTCTTAAGCTAGAACTTGTGCTTTGTGCCTTGTGCTTTATTTCTCTGAGTCTGGCCTCTTTCTTCATCAGAAATTATGTCAGACAGAGTTGGAAGACTTTGGACACTTGCCTGAGATCTCTGGCCATGCCCTAGGAGTGACTGGGATGCACAGAGTCACAGGATAGCTGGGCTGGGAGGGATCTCTGGAGGTCTCTAGTCCACCCCCCCTGCTGAAACCAGGGTCAACGACAGCAGGCTGTGCACCATCAGGTTTTGAATATCTCCAAGGATGGAAACTCCATAGCCTCTCTGGGCAGCCTTCTCCAGGGTTTGACCACTCTCACAGTGAAAAGGTTTTTTCTTACGTTTAAGAAGTGGAATTTCCCATGTTTTGGTTTGTGCCTATTGCCTCTTGCCCTGTCAATGGGCACTACTGAGAAGTCTGGCTCAGTCTTCTTTCCTCCCCCCACGTCAGGGACATTAACAAGACCCCTCAGAGCTTTCTCGTATTGAGGCTAAATAACCCCAGCGTTCTCAGTAGAGGATTAATCTTACCTAACAAGTGAAAAGTAAACTTCAAGTCTAAACCAGTCAACATGTACTCCTTTTACAAGAGAGAAACAGACACCAGTGGCACATACTTCAGCTCCCTTATCCTGCAAATCTCAGGTATGATTCAATTGCCTATACAGAGCTGCCAAATACCATTTGAGATGTTATCTAAGACATTTGCATGGGACTGGCAGGTGTGACACAGGATTTACAAGAGACCAACAAGAGTCCTTCTGAAAAGGCAGTTGGAGGCAAGGAGGAATATCTTGGAAGTCCAAAAAGGTCTGCTTGAAAGCAACTGACTCCACTTCAACAGGAGGAATATCTTCGAAGTCCAAAAAGGGTTTACATCTGCTTGAAAGCAACTGACTCCACTTCAAAGGTGGGAGCCACTTGGCAGATTGAGACAGCTTCATTTGGATGTGCACGTGAAGGTGTCTGCGTATGAGCTTGAGGCAGGATTTAGCTGCTCAGCATTTGCAGTTGGAGCTGTTTGCGAGTGATGCCCCTGGGCTGCCTACTCGTCTTTGTCCAGAAAGGAAGGAAATCCTAGGGAAGAGCGAGGCAGGTCATGATCAAGCCAGGGTTAAAGCTGACCTCTGAATCCAACCCTAAATGTCAGGAGGGTTGTGCAAGTATATGAAGACAGCAGCGACAGAGATAAGGAAAGTGAAAATGCTGGTTATGAAAACTGAACTTCTGCATGGGAAAAATATTATCCAGTTTTATTACTTGGGAACCAGAGAGCTTATGTTAAAGTTGTGTTCTGGAAAGGGCTTTATCTCTAGAGGTTAACAGGAATAGCTATCAATAGTTGGCCCAACAATAAAACCAGTCCCTTTGCCCCCTCAGAAACAAATGCGAAAGAGGAGCAAGGAAACTTCAGTGGGACACCTTCTATGTGCCTCCTGATGTTGGATTTAGGAGAACACAGCCTGCCCTAGGATCAAGGTTCAGAAGGTTTATGTTGAGGGAGGGGATAGCAGCGTGTGCTCACCTGGATTTCACGTGTAAGGCTGGCTTAGCTGTGGGTGGACGAGGACTCTCAAAGCTGGTGTGAGGATCTCTGTGTCGTTGGGGAGAACAGGAGCTACCAGATAAAATCCTCACCTCATCCGTCACAACATCTGTTTCTCATCCCCAAGCCTGGCTGTTAGGGATATGCTGAACTCCAAACCCGCCCAGCCCCAGCAGCCCCTTGGGGAGCTTTGCAGGCAGCTAAAAACAAAAACAGCCTATAAACTAGCTTAAATTATGCCAGAGGCTCCACCAGCCCCATGCAACTTTTGGTAATGGGGGTGTAAATTTACACTTTAACACTGCAGAGTTGAGCTCAAGAATAATGGGTCCTGAGGTGACAGAAATTTGTATGCCATTATCGAACAGAAGGATGGATTGCCATTTTATTTTCACTATCGGTTATGTCTGTACAAAGTGAATATAAAAGGTACCAGGGTGCTGCTACTTTCCCTTCTCTTTGCTCTGTAGTGGCAGGGGAGAATGGGGCTAGTTTTTATTTGACCAAAGTAAATGTGCTGCTTATTTTTCTTCTGCGTTCCTAACAAGCAAGGAGCAAATACACGTCAGACATGACCGAATAGGGAAAACCTGCTCCTTCCCTGCCTGTGAAGCGCCGCAACTTATAATTCAAAGTCCTTATGAAAAGGCAAGTAGAACTGTGAAATTGGGTGTTAGGAGAAAGCAAATTTAACCTTGTTTGTGGGTGGTGGAACAGAGCCCTCTGCATTAGCAAGCATGATGCAAAAATATTTTTAATGAATAAACAAGGTAAGATTTCTCTTGCTGGAGATGTAGAGAGGATGGAGTAAAAGCAGGTGCCTTCCCTTGAAGGAGTGTTGAATGAAGCCACATGTATCCCCAAACATTGCTGGTTTCTTCCTCCTGCAACACCATCATCAGCTGGGGATCCTGAGCGGAGCAGAATTGTGATGGGAGGGTACTAACCCCAGTGCTAACAGCACTCATCACCATGTTTCACTTGCATCAGGACCTTTCTACAGTCGTGATCAACACCATGAATTTCAAACAGGGGAAACTGAGGCACAAGTGAGAAGCCACGGTCCCAGGTTTGTGCAGTAGTGGAGGTGGAAAGAGAATCCACAGCTTTGTTGGGCTGGTCCTTGAGCTACCTAGAGGTAGACCAAATCTCCCCAGTCTGTCTTTACTCCCCTTTACCCAGGGAGATGGCATTGGCAACACTCTGAGCAACGTGGGCAGCAGAAAAGAGGTGGTTCAGGTCACATCTGAGTTCAGCATACTACCCTTGTGCCCCCAATTCCTCTACTCTACCACTGTGCCCCAAACTAGGAGCCCTGATTCCTTCTCATGACTCTTTCCTTCCACTCCCCTTCCAGCATCTCCGAGATCGTGACATCTTACTGGGACCGGAGGGCAGTGGAGCAGGACACTGAGTTTCCCTTGCCCATGTGTAATGGAGTTGGGCTCTTGAGGACGGATGATTTCCCTCTTCAGAGGCGTGGGATGAGGCTTAGCTGTAAAAAAGCAAGTTCTCTCCCTGTGTTTTGCCCTTCAAGGGTCAAGACATCCTTGACATACCACATAGCTTGATTTTTTCCTTATATTGCCGGTGGCTTTCAGCTCTAGCAGACCTGTCAGCGTCCCTTTTTATTGTGCCTGTCAGTGCCAAGCGACGTTTTTGTTTTTAATCCAGGCAAATGTTTAAGCCTGGGTGATGTCTGGAGGGGAGATGCTCTAATTAGCTGCTGTGCACAGTGAAGGGGAAGACAGTGTTTCGTTACTTCCCAAAAGAGCAAATCTGAGCTGCTCATCAGCCGGGCACGGCTCTCCTCGTGCCTGCCAGAGGATGGTTTCTGGTCAGAGATGCTGAGGAGTTCCCCAGCAAAGTCCGGACAGCCGGTGACTGGTCTGGCATGGGCTGACACCCAAAACAGGGAGACAAATATCCACCTTTCTGGGCAAGGTGTGTGGTTGTGTTTGGTTAGAGGGAGTCAATGGTCAGGAGTGCCTGGACACAGCCTTGTCTGTCTACAGCTTTGGTTTTTTGGTAAGGGAGATGGGTCACTCCTGAGTTAGGTTTAACTTTCATTGCTAAAAAATGCATTCTTACGCTGTTTTGCAGGGAGAAAGAGCCAAGATAGATAACTTCTGGCTTTGTATTGCTCGGTGACACAAGTACTGTCCCCTCTGGAGATAAATCTCTTCTTGATTAGGGTTTCATTGCTAACGTAGGCAGGTGTTAAACTTGCACTTAAGTTTCTCATTAAAGAAATGTCTTAGAGCACTAAACACCTCCTGACACCAAAAATCCCTGCTAGGTTTACTGATACGTTGCATGTTGGAGACCACGTTAAACCATACAACAACACATCTGTCTGCAGGAATATGTCAGGAAAATTATATTTTGAATGTTTTTTGAGTGGGACATTTGGAGCGTGACTAGAAACAATGCAAAAGGAAGGAATATTTTGGGGAAAAAAAAAAGGTCAAGCATCTCAAGCTTAGATGCCTTGCTCGTGGGCAGGTAAGTGAGGGCAGACAAGGTGACTCCTTGTGGTCAAGGTGAAGATCTGTACAAGGAGAGGACCTTATGACTGGTGGCTTTGCCTTGGCGTAAGGGGGAGGCAGAAGGTCCTTGCCCGGTGCCATTTAATGTCTGTACAAATCTCTTTGGAAGGACTTGGCTGTACTCAGCAGTCCTGGACTGGCACTGAACACCAGTGTAAGCAGGTACCTACACAAACACGGAGCAGGGAAGGAGCTCTGTATGCTTCTGCAGCGACGGTGGAGCTGAGTTAATTCCCCGTGCTGCACTGTCCCTTTGGTCATTTTGCCCTTCCGGGTCTCTGTTCCCTCCAGTAAAATGGAAGCAATAATTTTTTAGTGTCTGATTTGTTTCCCTGGGAAAATCTGCCCTGTCTGTGCACTGGTGAGGCAGGACTAATTTTGGCTGTTCTGGCAGGGGTACGCGCACGGGCGCTGGTCTCTTGAGTAAATCCACAGTGACGGAGCCGCACACAAAGTCCCGTATGTGCCTCTGTGGGAACCTGCTCTTATAAGACCAGTTATACAGAATTTAGCAGGATCTAAATGCTGTTTTCTTGCATGCCATTAGGTGGTGATGGAGGAAGCAGGACAGACACAATCCGCAGAGTTTCAAGCCAGAAAAATCAGAAAATTCCTTAAACTTCTCACGAAGGAAATATTCCTTTGTCGGCTGCTCAAATAAATGAAATAGGGATAGGGGAGGGTTGATGCAGCCTGTGTGTGAAAGAGGGAGAGCTGGAGAAGGGGGAGCAGACCGGCAAACCGAGTCATTGCTCCCCTGCTCTTGAAGAGGGCAGCGAGCATCTGACGGGAAGGACACTAAACTCAGGCTTTTGGTAGGGGAATTACAGGGAGAGGAGGGGGAGGAGAGCAAAGAGATGAAGCTCTGCAGATTTTCTCCCTGGCGCTGCTGATACAGGTGGGGAATGAGGGTGGGAAGGGGTGGGACGCACTGCCGGAGTGAGATGAAAGGAGGCGTGCGAACCAAGCAGGACCACGGTGGCTTGATCTTGGGAACAAAACCTTCCTCGATTGAGGGTTGACGTGTGAAAACTCAGAGTTTGAGAGGAACGGGAAAGGAAATAAAAAAGCTAACTCAGAATAAGCAAACAACTACATGCAAAAATCTCAGCGCTGCTTTGCTCTCCATGGCTTTAATTGACTGTGATGGGCTGGTTTAGAAAATGGTAAATCTTGCCTTCACCGGCCTCGTGGTGTCACATCACCAGCCAAGGAGACCTGTTGGGTACCATGAACACCCCATGGGAACTTTGTCTTGCAGCATATAACATTTGTCATAGAATCATAGAATGGTTTGGGTTGGAAGGGACCTTTAAAGGTCATCTAGTCCAGCCCTCTGCAATGAGCAGGGACATCTTCAACTAGATCAGGTTGCTCAGAGCCTCGTCCAACCTGACCTTGAATGTTTCCAGGGATGGGGCATCTACCACCTCTCTGGGCAACCTGTGCCAGTATTCCATCACCCTCATTTTCTTCCTCATATCTAGTCTGAATCTCCCCTCTTTTAGTTTAAAACCAATACCCCTTGTCCTACAGGCCCTACTAAAAAGTCTGTCCCCATCTTTCTTGTAAGCCCCCTTTAAGTATCGAAAGGCTGATGTCCTCCTCAGTGCCAGCGGTGAGGGACTAGAGCCTGAACACTCTCCTTTTTGCCACTAGTCCTATTCCAATGCAGCAGTTAATATTTTTGTTGCTTTCCACATCTTTTATTTTTTTCCGTATCTGCCCTGTATATCCATCAGGGTTAGATTTCACTGTCTTGCTAAATGAAGTACATGGAGCGGGGCTGAAGAGAGTTACAAGGATTAAGAGCTCCAAATCAATGGCATTTGGCATCTGTTCCTGCAAAACCCCAGCCTCAAATAGCACTTTCCGTGCTAAGCCGGTGATGGGTGGGATCAGCAGTGGGATCAAGCCAGTGTCACGCCAGTGCAGGAACTCTTTGCCTCCAAGAAAAGCCAGCACCAGGACTGGAGAGTAAGAAACCACTGCAACCAGTTTTGCTGTAGCATGTCCTGCATCTTTGCCAGAGCCTTTAACAATGAGATACTGAATTAAAGCCTGAAAAGTTCAAATGCTTTCATATGAAAAGCTTCTGGTCCTTTGGAGGAGAATTCTGGCTCTTCTCACCATCCAGAAAGAAATATCCAGAAGGAAATATTCAGTGGTGTGTCTCTTGTGTCTTGGGTGCCAGCACGCTGCATTTTTCTCTTTCTTTCCCTGCTCAGAGCTTTTATTTCGTGGTGAGGGAGTAACGGCCCTTCTCGTCTGGAGGAGCCTGTCTGGTTTCAAGCCTGCACCGCAGTGTTTGAAGCTGCTCTGTATAAAAGTGAAGTGCCCTTAGAGCTAGATGATGATACTTGAATCCCGAGACCAAACTCAGCCGGTTAAAGGGGCACAGGAGAATTGCAAGGAATAAAAGACATTGCCTGGGGATGAGGTGTTGAAAATGGCAGTGATGGACTTTGGGCGCCTGGACTGGAGAAGCTGCTGATTTTGGTTAGTCTGAACCCAGGAATTGCCCGTATTTCATTTAACCTGGTACTCTCGGATCTCGTATAATAGCAAGGCCTCTTGTATCAAACCTGACTCTTGGTTTTCAGAGACATGGACGTTTCTTCTTGGGCCAGGCTGGGTCTTTCTCCCTTGGAGTTATAAAAGCCATTTGGAGAGCAGCAGGAGCCACAGAGGTCGCACCAAATTGCACCAGGCACTCAGGAGACCTCAAGTCCATCGTTATTTCATTTTTGACACAGTTTTCTTGAATTGCCCCAAAGAAAGGGTGGATGGATGCCTTTAAGAGACCTACCCTAGGCAGAGTCAGAAGCGCACTGGTACGTGCATGAGTGTGCGTATTCGTGTGCGCTGCAGCCTTTGAGAGGCCGGAATGAATATTTGTCTCAGCAGGGATTGAGCAGTGCCTGTTTTAGCCGACCTTGAAGCTGACACTAAGCCGTGACCATCACCCCATTTTCCTCATTACTTCTAGAATTCTTCATGGGTCAGTGGGCAGAAAAGGTGCTGCCGGCACATGTCAGTGATAAACACTGTCCCCGTGCTGCTCTGGTGGCAGGAGAAAGCCCAGGCTTTACCGGTTGCGACTGGGTTAATTGGAATTTGTTCTCATCTTGAATACTGGGGCCAGTTTATAGTGCTTCTCCTCAGAGAAAGGACATAAGGAAACGATGCAGTCAGGTGTGGCACTGCTGCACTAAGTATATTCACCACCGGGTTTCTCTTTTTTTTTTCCTGTTTTGTAGGCAGTCTCTGCAGCATGAAACACAATTGACCTGGTTTCTCTTGAAAGGAATAAAATAGCAATGCAGGCTACCTGGAGTCATTAAAAAGCCAATTTTATGTTGTTATAGCATGAGCTATACATGCTCTAGCCTGGTTTGCATCCTGCTGTAGATGTTCTTCATGTCCAGGAACAAAGCTGCTTCACCTAAGGGTAGGTTGTTTAAAGAAAAGTAAATGCTCAGACGCTCTAGTGATGACACCCACATAAATATTTGGATAGGCAGAAGCCTCCCGTGGCAGGGGGACTATGCAAAGAATGCTGAATACTCAGCAAAGGATATAAATGGATGGTGGAGCAGTTCACCAGGTTATTCCCGCTGTAAACACACAAACGTGTTTATAACCCAGCAACCATGAAAAGATTTTCAGTATTTCAGAAAAGTTTGATCCCAATGCTTTGGTGCCTCTTCCGTGAGCCGAAGGCGGATCTGGTACAGTGGAGGTACTGGTGCAACATCTGGGCTGTATGAAGCAGGTCACTGCTTTTCACCTTCTTACTTCTGCTTAAATTGTATTTAGCTAACCCCTAACCTGTGCATATTCGTTTAGTACTCGCCCGTCTGCATCTGCAGCTGTCAGAAAGGAAGAACCTGCCATTTCACTAAGCCCAGCTCCGTTCCCCTTAGGTGTTTCTGATTTCCAGATTAAATTTGTCCAGCTTTGGTTTCCACTCTTTAATTTTTGTCCTGCTAATGAGCCCACCAGTACCCAGGGTTACCTCCCCATGAGGCATTTACACACCTCAGTCAAGTCTCCTTTAACTTTTCCTTCTGTTAACTGAACAGATTCAGCTCTTAAGTCTTGTAAGGAATTTTCTCATGTCTATGAATCATCCTTGTGGTTATCATCTTCTGTATCGTCTCCATTTTTTTTTTCCTAGCAGTCTTTTAAAAATAGCTGCATCACTGTTCTCTGGCTGCAAATTGTGACCTTTGGGCCATGTAAATGACTTCTTAGAGAGAGCCATGTTTCCATTTGCATCTGCTTGTCGTATTTTTTCCTCTTTCAAGCAAAATAGAAAGCGGCCAAGACTGCCAATATGTCCCTGTGACATTGTCCTGACTGAGGTGAGACTTCTTAAACATCCAGACTGTGACACACTGATTAGAAAAGCCAAGATGCTTTGGAGGTGCTGAGGAGCTGAAACAAACTCATTTTCCCACTGCATCAGCTGGGATACAGCTCCCGGGATGCACGTTCATCTCTGCAGATCTAATCCATTCCTCTTAGTGATCTGGGAGAGCTGGTCTTGACTTTCCTGGGGGCCGCACTGAGTTTCATCCGTGAGTGTGACTAATAACAAACGGCAGCGTTTTCACTTAGGAAGTAACTCAGAAGCTCCCCTTGGTCTTTCTATTGCTCTCTTGAGCAAAACCAGCCCAAAAGAAGAGATCTAGTGACTTCACAGATCTGAAGTACCTTGAAAATGTCCAGTTATTTATACTCTAAATGAAGAACAGCGGTCATTTTTCTTTGCTCTGTTACCATGGTCTGCAAAAGCCCATCTGATAGGTACTGTGAGATCAAAGCAATTTATTAATGGTATACGTCAGGGAAGGGAATTGTATCAAACTGCAGCCTGAATAGGAGCTCCATGTGCCTCGCTGGTTAGCGTGTATGTGGCCTCGCTCCCTTCACACCCTCAGCAAAACCAAAGTTGTCACTTCTACGCAGCCTGCGAGGGGAAAAAAAAGGAGAATGAGCTCTCTAAAACCTCATGTTGATTGAACAGAGTTTATAGCTTATGTCCAGAATATCATGGCTTGGAGGTATTTATTGCTGGTAGGGAAAAAGCAATTGTCCTTAGCATTTTTGGGTCTGGAAATCATTTGGCCTGTCAGACTTTGTAGGAGACTACTCTTGTGCCGAAGAGGATTAGCCTAGCTTTGTAGCCCTGGAGTGAAGCCTGGATTTAGGCTTTCATGATTGGGAATGCCAAAGAAAGGCAAATGGCTGATGAACGGCTCTCTGCAGGGCTCTGCTAATGATATTAAACGGCCGTGGCCAAGATATAAGTCTTCATTTCTTTGCTTTCTGGAAAACCTTGCAACCTACATCACAACCAGGAGCAGCACAAAGGCTTGGTGCCAGGTTTCTTCCCTGGGAAAAAGGGATGCAGTGGCATAGAACCAGTGCTGGAAATTTTATCTGTTGTCTCCTTGGCGATCCTTTATATCTCTTCCCTGTGGTTTTGGATGGTATCCTTCATACCTACAGGTGCAGAGAGATTGGACAAGGGGCAGGACTGTGGGGGTGTTGGATGACAGTGAGATGTTCTCCTACCGCAGCCATGGCTTTGGCCTCTGACCACCTGCATCTTCGCGCCATGCCTCCTTCTGAGCTGTGCTCTGTGCAGAAGTAAATCTCTAAGAGCCACAGCTCATTTGGCTTGGAATATCACTAGTTATCCTCATATTAGACTGCATTTCCCAGGGATTAAAGGTGCCCTGAGGGGACTGGTGGTGTCTCTTTTGAATTGTCCACTAATCCCTAGAGAATGTTGTTGCTTGGATCCCAGCTTGGATCCCAGTCTGTGCAGCAGTATGAAGAGAGATGCTCAGTGTTTCTCCAGCCCTTTGTCTGCAGGACACGGGCCAGCGTGACTCAGTGCAGGTATCTTGGCCAAAGGGTCAAGGGTTCTCTGGAGTTTTGCCATGTACAAGCCAAAGCCAGGCTGCTTCCACCGTGGGACAAGGAAGGAGAGGAGCAGGCTGTGGCATGAAGCTCTCTGCTCCTTCTGCTCCCAGAGCTAGCCCTCCTTCCAGCATTAGGAGAGAAATGTCCCTATTGATATCCTCAGGAGGAGGACTGAGCACTGTTGGGGTTTCCTCAAGCAGGGAGGAATGATGGTGAGGAGGGTTTGCCCTGACCCCGGGACTCAGGACGTGTTGATTCACGTCCCTACGGTACCACGGTTTTCGGAAGCAGTGCGTATCTCGTTCTAGCTAAAGTGTACATCAAGGAGGGGTGAATACATGCTGCA
Organism: Fulmarus glacialis; assembly: GCF_000690835.1. Lineage (NCBI taxonomy): Eukaryota > Metazoa > Chordata > Aves > Procellariiformes > Procellariidae > Fulmarus > Fulmarus glacialis. The sequence continues at coordinate 21,677 of NW_009229862.1, forward strand.
GGCAGCTGAAAGCCCCGATGCTGAACTCAGCTCTTGCACTTGGGGGCTGTGGGACCAAACAAGGGGCATCCTTCCAGAGGGCTGCTGGAGAGGTGTCGGTTCTGAGTGCAGGGCACGGCCAGCCTCAGTCCCCCTCAAGAAAAGGGGCAGGTGGGTTCCTCGGAGGTTTCTGTCAGTCTTGGGAGCAACAAGACAAGCGGGAGCTCTGTCAGCACAGTCAGCATTTGTAAGCTGCTTCATATCTCGAGCAGCATCAGTTGTGGTCAGCTGCCTTTTTCTTTTTAAGTGGACTATTTCTTTCCTCCCTTCCCCCCCCAATCTTCAAAGTTACAGCCTCTTTTCTCGATCGCAAGAGGATGTCCGCTTTACATTTTAAAGTTGTGGTCAGAAAACACAGCTGGAGGAAATGGCTTGAAGACTGCTCTGAAATAGTGCCGTTATGTCATCTGACGGCCGTGCTTGGGTCTTGGTTACGTTTTTACCTCTGCAGTTCACCCTCCTCAGAGCATTGCAGCCTCCCTGACCGCGGAGCTGCCTGTTGCACAGCGCTAGCAGCTGACCCACCGCAAACATCAACAAGGCATTTGGGGACATAATGCTTACCTCAGAGCGAGAAACAAAAACATTTAGATAAGCAGATAAGCTTGGGGGTGTTTCAAGCTTTTATTGCAGTCATGCACTTGTACTCATACGCCACGATCCTGAAACACGGAACATACCCTCGCGGTGAGCTTGCTCAGTGCTTTCAGAGAGACAACACACACGCATCAAGCTGATATCTCTGGGAAGGACTAGGGCTGTCCTTCCCTTCACTCGTGGAAGCTCACTTCTCCTCTCTTTCCACCCTGTTGTCCAGCACTGTAGTGAATGTCTTCTTTGCTGTAGTGAATGTCTTCTCCTTTGCTGTTCTCCTTCATTTTGGTTTAGCCCAGATCTGTCCCTGCAGTTCCCCATGTGTCATCGAATAGTCTCTGAAAACACCTCTACCGAGCAACATGCTGACAATGTGGATGATCACTGGGAAGTGCCCATGCCTTCACTTTATTTGTTTACTAGTATAGAAACACTCTATTTCATTGGAGAGGTCATGTAACCTCATTTTTTTATCTGTCAGGTGAATACCATACTGCTTTTAGAGAGGGGTTGTGAAAATAAAGGTTTGAATTTGGTGAAGGAGGTTATGAGGACTGTAAGGACCTTAAGTGCATCTCACTGTCATTTGTCAGCTTTGGTCGAGTTTTTGAGATCATTGTATTTCCCAACACCTCCTCTGCGATGGTCTCTGTTACTCCTGCTACATTGCAGCCTGGGACCCAAGAGCACCAAGAGGTTTCTTCACTGAGGTTTCTTGAATATTGTGAAATGATTAAGATGCACACAGGAAATATAACAGCATAAGACTGTGACCGTGACACTTGGTGAGAATTTCCTCTCAAAGACTGGTCTTCAGAAAGAAAAGATATTTTCAGATAGGAGAAAAATACTTTGTACTGATGAGAGCAGGTTTGGGAAGGAAAATCCAACCCATGTAAGAAACCCAACCTGTGCAGGTGCAATGTTGCACACTATTCTCATTAGAGTCAGATTTGATTTTGCAGCAAACAGACACACTGACTCAGACCACCAAACTGACCCTTCTGTAAAAAGAGATTGTGGATGGACTTTTCCCGCAGGCCTCCCCAGGGCAAGGGAATAGCCACCTTCCTACCTGCTTCATTCCATCTTGACAGAGAGTGGAGGCTGCTCCAACTTAGCTGTGCATTTTCCTTGAACTCCCTACTAAATCAGTTTAGCTGAGCTAATTCTTCTGATTTTGCCTGCAGCGATTTGGGAGGGCTCACACAAGCAGCTTGGCCAACCACCAGTGGACTCACCCAAAGTGGGGGAGGAAACATGATGGGGTGCTTTGTGTTATCTCTCACCAGCACAGCTGGATCTGGAAGAGTTTTTCTTTTTGCCATATATTTTTCTTTTTGTCATTTGCCTGTAGCCTGAGGTCTTATTTTTCATCACTGGAGCTCGAGGCACACAGCAGAAATTGTGTAATTACATCGCCGTAATCGCACCCACACTAGGGGCTATACTGGTGCAACAGTGCTGGTGTATTGAAAGCATACTGCACGACCAAAATGGGTATAACCAGCAGCTCAAATGGCTTGTTGTAGATGTTTATACCACACTGGCCCTTCTCAACGCACCAGACTAACCATGCTCATCAAACTGGCACCATACTGGCCCTCTTCACAACATGGGGCTCTGGAGGACCAAATTCCATAGAAGACATGTCCACTTCCATCGCTGGTTGCACTGGTACAAACACTGCATTCCTCAGACCTTATAATACATTCCAATCATTTCTATTCTTTTCTTAGTCCCATTTGAAAGAGACTTTCACTATTTTTCTTTAACAGGTTCCACAAACTGAACTGACGTAACCACTACCCTTAGTGCCCTTTAAACACCTTTCATTACTCTGCCCATCCCACCCCCCATTTGTTAGAGTGCAGTGACACAGAGAAAGGGGTGAGGGATGAAGTCAAAAAAGCCACTGAAAGTCCTGATTTTTTGCATCGTCCTAATCTTTAATAATTCCTGGCAGTGTTTCATTTATATAACACCTTTTATCCTGAAGTGTATTACAAATTCCATAAATAAATGCAATACTGTGCTAATGAAGTCTTAGATCTGTCAAGGATGCAGCCTGAGGCTGTGTAACTGCAGGTATTTCTCATTAAAATCACTTTGGTCTTTCTCTAACCTTCATCCTGTAACAAAGTGCTTACAAGGCTGTCTTGAGCGAAGACCCCTGGCTAGCATCAACAGGAAGGATGCTCGCTGGGGCATCAGGCTAGAGGAAAAAGGCTTAGTTGAACTGAAGGATTGAGAAAAGATGTCGCAGTGAGAAAGAAATGCCCCAGTCAACCCTTGTGATTAAGCCTGTGCCTCTCAGAGTTGGTAGAAGCAAAAGGGACCTATAAATCAGAGCTGGCCTGCACCAACAGGGGGGCGATGAGAAGATGGGGGCTCTGAGAAGATGAAGGTTGTGAGTGGAGGGCCGTGAGGGTGATTATGTGAGGGATGGGCAGAAGCATTAACTTATTCTGTTTGGATGTAAACCTATCAGCCCCAGAGCCAGAGAACAGGACCTAGCAAACAACTACAGACGTACCATCCCCTGGGAAGTGGGCATTTCCCTCACTCGCTGGGTCGTTGTAGGGATCGGTGCACAACAGCCTATGGACTATCACATACCCCAGCGATGGGACCACCTGCAAATTGCCATAAAGTAAAGGCCAATGTGACAAAGCAATGAGAGAGATTAGCTCTTGCTTTGAGAGTTTCTCATCTGAAATAACGGTGAGTTAGAAATCGAAATGTTATTGCTGCCATAAAGTCAACCGAGATGATATGGCTCCTTTGCAGTTTACTCCCTCCATTTAGAGGTGCTTTGACTAACATTCATAGAGGCTGTAGCAATAATAGCAGCAGCTTCTCAGTTATTAGGAAAAGGATCTTTGTGTGCCAAGCAACCGTGCTTTTTATTAGCATTGACGGTATGTGTCAGTGGTTGGCCTCTCTTTATGCTGGCATTAACAAGCGTTGGGAGGAAAATTGTGTCAAGCGCAACTCGAGCAGAAATAATGGTACTTGAATCCTTTCTCTGCATCCATGAAGTAATAGCATTTCTGGTCTTTAGTATCTATTTTATGTTTATGTGTCTCAGCAAAAATCTTGCCTTACAATATCGCAGTTTCCCTAGGATGAGTTTAATTCTGTCTTCTGTAAAAATGTTCTTGTTTCTGGGGTTAAAAGCTGATTGTTTGCAGCCTTCACCTCCCCTCTGAATGCAGTCTCTTTCCCAACAAGTAAAATCTGACCTCCAAGCCACATCTGGACTGCAGAGCTCCAACGCGAGCTTCTGCTACCCTGCTCTTTCAGGGAAGTCCCATCATGCTAAGAGAAACTCAGCTGATGTGCAACTGCATGGATATTTGCCCATGTTTCATGTCTGTGCCATGTCTGGAAAGAAGGACATGTTCACGATTTTAGTAGCTCAGCACATTTCAGGAGATCTGGATTTACTCCCGTGTTCTGCTACTGACTGGCCAGGTGACCTTGGGGGAGTCCTACACTCCATCTGTGCTTCACTTTCCTGTCTGTAAAAGAAAAACCTGCTCCTCTCAATTTTTCTGTCTTGTATTTGGCTTAGGAGATTTTTGCAGCAGGAATTGTCTGTTGCTTTGTGCAGTTTATGCCTGGATCATTGAGGCTTGGATCTTGGGGTCTGCAGGCACATGTCAATGCATCAGTATTCTCTCTAGATGACCATGGAAGTCTGTGCCGGCTTTCAGCAAGGAGTTTGTGGCTCTGAGGCACACTCCTGACAAAAGGACAGACACCAGCATAGCAGCATCCCTGCAGCTGGTAATGCTGTGGTGGCTTACAGGGAAACATCTTTCAGGTTGAAATTGCTGTGGCCATAGTCAACTTCTTGCCTTAATGAACAACCCCAAGAGGCACATAATTTTCAATTCCTTTAATTTTTCTTGGCTCCTTATTTAATCTGAAAAGCCACGATGTATCCAAAGCTCTCCTCAGTTATTCACCCCTTGCTGTTATTCTCTGGAGAGTGAACACTAGTACATCCCTCAATTCCGTTCTGAGTATATGTTTGAAATCCATCACGAGCAAGCTCTGCAACCCTTTTTTCTTTTTTCTTCAGCTGCCTGCCTGTGCGTTCCCCAGGCGGCATGTACCTCCTAATGCATTTGCTTGAGGAGTTTAAAAGACCTCAGTGTAATTGATTTTTCACTGCTAGTATTAGTCCAGGAAATCAGAGCTCCCATCCATCCTGCCAAACGAGGAGGATTTATCGCCGAGGTAGAAGCTGTGCTGCCTGGTGTCACCGCATTCCTGAGTTTGGTTGTTTCTCTGCGGCAATGTCGGCACACTCAATTTCTTCGCGAGACGTGAATGCTGAGCGTTGGGGTGTCCTCGTGGGTGACTCTGGAGTGACAGGTTCAAATCCTGATGTGTGCTGAACCCAGTGGGGAGGGAGACCAGGGGCGTCTGCATAGTGTGGTCCTCCTCAGGAGGAAGAAAGAGCTTGTGTGTCCTTCACATGAGGCTCTGTGCTCAGGGCTGGTCTGTGCACAGCAGGTGATGTCCTGGCCTTTTCAATGTCTGGTTAGACTGCCCTGGCCGTGTGAAGACCTTCCCCCAGCACCCCCCCTGCACAGTGGAGCTGTGCAGGGGAATCTCCTCCTCCATCCAGGAACAGTGGGACACATGAACTTTAAACCAGGTCCTCACATAGCACTTTGCACCTGTAAAACTACCTGGGTTAGTAGGTAATGTTTTCTGCAACATGACAGCTTTATAGCACCTGAAGCAAAGGCTGATGTCCTGGCAGGAAGACAACCTATCCGCTTTTCTCTATCCCAGTCTATTAGTAGTGGCAGTCTTTCCAAACCATTATGTACCTATGGCCTGGTGTTTAGCATCAACTCCTTGTTTGGCATCCAGGGACCAGAGATTTTTAAGATAGAATCATAGAATCATTAAGGT
>NW_009229863.1:0-22455 GCF_000690835.1 Fulmarus glacialis
TTTTCCTGATTCTCTCCCCCATCCTACTGGGGCGGGGTGGGAGTGAGTGAGCCTGCCAGGTTAAACCACAACAACTAGCCAGTCCAGAGCCCTCTGAACAGCAGCTCTGCCGTTGAGCATTATCAGTTGCATTCCCCAGCTTTCTGTCCCTCAAAAACTTGACAGGGTTACATTATGTCTCCTCCTCTACACCACTGGTAAAGATATTAAACAGGATAGGTCCCAGGATAGACCCTCTGAGGAACTCCATTTCTAAATGGCCTTCAGGTACAATATGACCATTAACTACTACATTTTGAACCCAAAGGTGCAGCCAGTTTTTCACTTCTCTGGTAGTCCACCCATCTAGAGCGTAGCACTGCAACATCCCAACACAGAGGCAAGAGATGCTGCAGGAGATCATGTTGAAAGCCTTGCTAAAGTCAAGATAGATGGCAACTGCTGCTCTCCTCTCATCCACAAATCTAGTCATTTCATCATAGAAGGCAGTCAGGTTGGTCAGATGTAACTTGCCTTTGATAAATCCTTTCTGGTTGTTCCTATTCGCCTTCTCCTTCAGTGTCCAGAAATGGTTTTCAAGAAGACTCACCTTGTGACCTTACTGGCAAATCAATAAAGGCTGACTCGCTTGTCATGACCACTAAAACTGGGATGAAGAGTCAGAAAATGAATCAGAAGGTCTCAGCAGTCTAGACAAATGGGCTGACAGGAACCTCATGAAGCTCACCAAAACAAAATACAAAGTCCTGTACCTTCAATGGAATAGGCAGAATAGAGACAGAGCAAGAATCTTCTTAGAGATGAGTAGCAGAATTAACAAGAATAGCTGCAAGCAACCTGATCTAACTTTGAAATTAGCCTTGCAAAGAGAAGCAAATTGGACCAGATCTCCAAAAATCTGTTCCACCCTTAATTATTTCGTGATTCTATGAGAGATAAATAAGAGCAAATAGAAATTGGCTGAAACAAATCAGGGCAGGAGAAAATAAATTTCTTTCCAAAAAAGTAGCATTATGAATGACACATGCAAGGGAAGAGCAGAGGGAGAAGTGTTTCATGCTGAAATATCAATAAGTATAATAATGAAAACCCTCTCATAAGAAAGGACATAATCAAGAATGAATATATTAAATTGGAAGACATGTAACTTTATGCAGTTTGTAAGTAAGTGCATCTAATAGGAAAACCTTTCGCTCATATTTATACAGGTTATTTATTATAGAACCTACTTTCTCATAAGAGATGAAACAGCAGTACACTGTCAAGCATGACAACAATTTGACTTTGATTACCCTCTGGCACAAGCATATCTTGAAGCGGAGGAGACAAGATCAATATAGGATGCATGTTCCTACCATTCAGCTGATGCCTCAACAAGCATTACCTCTCCACTTATTTCCACATTTCTCTCACTCCCAGTATGTGCTTGTGTTACATAGAGATCTGGTTTGGATGAGAGGCTTTTTCTGGGTTCACTTTGCAAGATGATACAAAAAAAACCCTGTTACACACCAACAACAACAAAAAATCCCAAAACAAAACAAAAAAAACCCAAAAAACCCCAAACCCTGGACTATCAGTCCAACACCTTCATCTGAGATTTTAAGGGTAAAAAGCCCGTTATCTGAATGTATACATTAGTAATTCAAAGTTGTAAGAACTGTTACTCAACTCATTGCTCTTCTTTCCTATTCTAAAGCATGCATAATGCTATTAAAACATTAATAAACACAGGTAGAAATTATAATGTTGCTTTATGATATACATTTTACTCCTGATTGTTATATGAAAGTATATATGAAAAAAGTATGAAGTATGAAACCATGATGATGAAAGATCTAGGTTTCTCACTTAGATGGTTTTTAACAAATCTGGTTCAATTTCTTACAATGGGATCCTTATCTATCCAATGTAACACTGAAACAATTTACACCTGTCCTGCCCCTGCTGAAACTCCCTATCAACTTACGGAAACATCATAGAGAGATGCTGGCACCAGTGTTAAAGGGGAAACCTTCTGGACAAATTAATAAGGTGATATTGAAAAAAGGGAAACATTAGGATCTCCTAGGGAAAACATACTTTTACTTACTATTTATTCTGTAGCAAATTGCAAATAAAACCCTTGCAGAAAAATGATAGGGAACCTTCTCAAGTGTAAGAACAGACTTTTTCTCCATCTTTTCAAACATAACTGCACAGAAAAGAAAATTCTGCCTAAAGACAGAATTAAAAAAAAAAGTGGCTTTGGCTCCAAAAGGGAAATAGTTCTTTAAGATTACCTTGCAACAATAGATTTAATCCTACTGAAGAATGTTTTTATTTCTGTTAATCTTAATGACATATTGTTTAAGAGTTGGGAGACAGACAGGGATATAAGCTCAGGTGATGAAAAAGACTTTCATTTATACTTCATTTTGAAGAGATGGAGTCCCATCTACCTAATCTGTTGCATTTGAAATTTATCTATTTAACAGTATTACAAATATTTCTTAGCAGAGTTCACGATATGTATTCATTTCATTTCAAAGATTTAAGCTTAGGTATGGCCGAACTTTTAAGTGTTAAAATATTGGAAACTGACAAAATGAATTTGCAGAACAAAATTCAACACAATTTAATACCTGATATACCTTAACAGAAAGTCTCAAATACCATAGCCTTATTCCGTGCTGATTCCCTGACACAAATCTTAATTTCAACATTTTTGAAGTTAATACATTCTGCTGGGGTATGGTTGATTTGCTGACATTTTAAAATAAGCTCTGTAAGCCTTATGGGAAAGTTCAGGAATAATTCTGAAATTTTATGTTTTAATTTTAATTGTATTTGTTAAATTTACACCTGTAATCCCTAGTAGGGAAGGACATATTTTAATAATAAATATGCTTTTGGAGAATTTTGTGATACTTTGTTGGATTGCGTATGTACCACTAAAAAGAAAAAAGTTAATAACACTATGGAAATGTCTAATTTTCTTTCAAAATCTTTTTTAGAATTGTCCACCAACAGAGTGTTTGTGCACATTGTCTAAGGGTACTTGAAAGAAAGGAGAAGAGGTGACAACTGCATTTATTGGAGGGGAGTGGGGGGGATAAATTGTGCTTTTCAGAAAGTTCTTGCATCTTTCTATGCCTCTGGCGGTTTTCATGGACTGCTTAACTCACTTTATTTCCAGAAAAATACCTGATATGATTTACCTCCCCACAGATGCTTAAGCCAAGACCTTCCAAGGCCATTGGGAACTCTGTTGGTATGTCAGCTCCTGAGTGTGAAGATTTCCTAGCCAAGCTGTTTCAAAACCCAAAGTATCATGTACAAAACTATTCCACTATTGATGTGGGCAGGCTTACCAGGTACAAACTATCACTCCAGGTTGAAGTTCAGCCTGTATGAAAACTGACAACATAGTTAAGAGTAGTGAGATAAGTGCATGTAGACAGAGCTCCTTCATATTCCCAAAAGCGCTTTCTGTATCGCATGGAAATAACATGAATGGTGGGATTAAGGTACCTAAAACATGTACATCTAGCACAACTTCAGGGGATCAGAGGCAACAGATAATGACACAGGATGTGTTGCTGTAGACCTGAGTCCAGGAGGGGCAGCTGGAGGTCATCCAGAGTACAAGAGGACATCTAAGGTGACTCTATGGTTTCACGTGCAAATAGCTTCTCTGTTGTCATGGAAAAGTTTGGAAAGAAATTTAGGACCGTTCGGTTTTTAAGGATGTATATAAATAAAACCTTTTGTTTAAGCTAAAACTGATACTGGGATGTGAAATGCCCTTCAGCAAAGATTGTACAGATTCAGTGGCTCTTAAGTCTTTCTGAAAACCGAGTGCTTCTTGCTTCTCTCAGTTGATCCGGATCTTTGCTTTATTCCTGGAGGCCAGTTTCTTCATCTTTGGACTCACAGTGGGAACTTTCTATCTTCTTTCTTCTTTGAAACTGTCATCTAGTCCTAAACTGAAAAGAAATTCATTCCTCTTCCCAGTTCTAGCACATGACACGACAGCTGCAAAGAATAAATAAGCACAGCAAAATCACCTCTAACTGTGGGTTCCTGAGCTTAGAGAGAAATGTCTGAATATCTCCAGTTAGACCTTTACCACTTGCATGTATTTTTCACAGCACTACTCTACACACAATGTTCACTGAACTGCTACAATAAAATATATTAATTTCTCCTTGTAACAAGAATTTCTTCTTTACATTTAGTATTTACACAACTACTACCAAGCAATCCTACATGTTTGTATGCCATTTCTTTGTCTTGGTCAGAAGCTAAAGGAAAAAAAAAAAAAAAAAGAAAAAAAAAAGAAAAGAAAAGAAAAGAGAGAGACAGGCTGGAGTAGTGCTTAACAGGAAAAGTTTTACACATGAAAGCACAGCTATGATTTTTACTGCCGATTCACAATCCATTGCAGTCTTAGGACATCATTAAAGTATTTTACTCTTTTTTTGAGCTCAGTGGTTAGTTTTTGTTAAAAGACTGGGTTACTTCAGGCTGAATTCTGCTCTGAAAACAGGTTTAATCAGTGGCTACACTGTCCTGTGTTGTGAGATACAGATTTGGGTGATTAAGCCTTAACATGAGTACAGCTGTACTGGGTCAAACAAAGGTCCACCTACCAACGTATCCTGTCTCTGAGAGCACATATCTCAGGGGAAAAAAAAAAGAAAAGGGCAGATATCATGTGACACTTTACCCCCTACATTTCCCTTGAGATAACAACAATGTGCAACTTGAGGACTTTGAGTCACAGGTTTTATCTTTGTGTTTATCAGCACTCAATGAATATTTCTTCCATAGATTTCAGTAACTGATTTTTAACTCATCTAAACTTTTATTATATGTATTATTGCATGGCAATAACTTGCACAATTGAATAATACCTTCTGTGGAAAAAAATATATACCTATTTCTTACTCTTTGACTTAAATCTGCTTAAAATTTCATTTGGCTCTGCCTTGTTTGTATCATGAGAAAGAATGAATAACCATTCTCCTATTCACTCACTGTTGTGGTGCTCGTTATCCATTCCTTATTCAGTCCAAAGCATTCACATCTGTTTCATTTTTCCTTATGCAAAAACCATTTCACACCATTTATCATACTTGTTGCCCTTTTCTGTACCTTTTCCATTTCTAATATTTTATTATTATAAACAGAACTGCAAATAGTATTCAAGATGCAAGGACAACATGGATTTATACAGCAGCATAATGATATTTTCTGCTTTCCTCTCAATTCTTTTCCAAGTTCTCAAAACTCTATTTACTTTTCTGACCACCACTAAACATTGAGCTGATGTTCTCAGGGTGCGATTGTATAATGACTCCAAGATCTCTTCCCTGAATAGTAATAACTAATTTAAAGATCTTCACTGTATATGTAGAGAAGGATTGTTTTTCCAACCAGAATTACTTTGCATTTGTCAAAAGTGAATCTCACTTGCCCTTTTATCATCAGTCAGTCAGTTTCACAAAATGCACCCTGTGTTCTTCATTCAGATTCCTCACTTAATATTCTGAATAAATTTAGCATTATCAGCAAGCCTTGTCACCTCACTCCCTACTTCCCTTTCCAGATCAGTTGTGAACAGTCCCAGCACAAACCCCTATGGAAATCTACCAGTCACTTTCAGCCATTGTAAAAACAGGTTGAAAAGGGTCCTCTTGATCCAATTAGCTACCAATGAAAGGATGTTCCCTTCTATCAAATGACAGCTGTGTTTATTTTCTTATGCTTACATGTTTTGGTAAGTACATGAAGTTGGTTCACTCCCTGATGTCTTGCATGCCTGCTCCTCCCCAGTCATCCCACAGCAATCATTCCAGTTGGCTTCTGGGATCCAAAAAGAACAAACCAGCTTGCTCCTGAAAAATGAAATTGGACTTGGAAGCCAGAAAGGTCTGCTTCAAACTCTATACCCTACAGACAACAATGGATTCACTCTACATCTGATTTCAATGAGGACCCTCCCTCAGCAAGTGCAGCAAATGTTGGTTCTCATGTTCCCTGACCACTGTCCTGAGCACGTGAGCATATCACTGGTGAAAACCTGCCATTTGGGCAGCTGCACACCACTGTCTTCAAGTCAGAAGGATGCAAGGACAGAAACAGACTAACTTAGGGTCACAGTAGAAGACAGCTCTGGTTTCGCTGCATAAATACCTCAAAGACGAAAAAGAGCTTCCCCCAAAAATTCAAGAAGATGGATATCAACTTGGTGCTGACAGCTAACAATACAGGACTGAATAGAGTTTGATATAAGTTAGTATCTGCACACACAGAGGTGTGCAGTGCAAACAGTATGCCCGTGTTGCCTGCCAGAAATGCCTGATCTGTACTGAGCTCCACCATACAGGCAAGCATTTGTTTTTTCAAAACATTCAGGTTCTCAGCCTGGGCCTACACATGAAGCTCTAGAGCCAAGGCTCATCAGAGAAGTGAGTTGAGGGTCCAAGGAAAGGACTCAGCTCTGGAGGAATCATTTTCATCTGTTCTGCCACTGTCTCAAAGTGTCAGATGTACCATCCTGTGGAACTACCTTTCCAGCACAGGAGAGGAAGTTTAGATTGGCCAAGCTTCTTCATTTATTGCATTTGTTTGGTGTTAGCGAAAGATGAAGAGCGAAAAACACAGTCTGCCTGAGCTTAGGAGATACACAGAGCAGTCAGTATTTGGCATACAGACAAGCACTAGAAAGATTATAGTGGTATACTAAAACGTATATTACAATTTGTTTAGCAGTACAAAAGCAGCAACCTTTCCTCCAATACCATTATAAGCTGTGTGAAGCCTATTTCTTCAATGATTTCGCTTCTAGATCCAGAGTGATAAGTAAATGTGATCAAGCACAATAAATGATGGTGTACTTCTCCATCCCACTTCCAATTATTCTTGACTCAATTTCATTGACATAAGGTAAAGGCCTGGTAGATGTAACAGCTCATCATCAACGCCAGTGCTAAGAAGGGAATGAAGATAATCTCATTCCCATTCTATGCTATAACACTGTACTAAAATCAGTCACTGATTACTGTGGCCAATTTTTTCCCCAGTATGCTCTACATCTCACTGACAGTTTGTATTGTTGTCAGCTAGGTGTTCCTGGTTTTCCTCCAGACTATTCCTAACTTTCATGTCACACTTTAGGCTATTTGCATAGGAAATAGAACATGTCCTATGATAGTAGAGAGATACTAAAATCAGGGGGAAAAAATAAATCTCTTTTCAGATACCAAAATATCTGTGTGAAACCTTCCTTAAACCTACCCCTTTAACGGTTCCATTTCCTCAGTTAGGTACCTTTCAAAGGTACCTGTACTAAGAACTATGATGATGTGCTTACTCAGGTGACAAGAGATAATTCATGAGATATCAGGAGGGCAGGGTAGAATTCAAGTTTTTAACTGGAGCTTCCTGCATGCAGAATACAATTAATTTAAGTGACAGGTAATCCATGTCAGAAATACTACACTACAGTTTTCCTCCCAATTGAAACTAGTTCAGCCTATAGTCAGAAGCACCAGCTGCTGCCACTCCCTTTCTATGTGTTTAGACACACCTTCTCTGCTTCCAATGCTGCTTTTACAGAGGCCATTTTTATAATGATTTGAGTACTGAATTTCTTAAATCTAGGAGTTGTGTTAGAGTAGCAAGCATGAGAAGATATTCCAAATAAACTGGTAGTGCAGAAGACTATGTATAGGTTATCCACATTATCTAATATATCCATGTAAATATATTGGGTTTCTTCAACGAGGTTGTCGGTTCATTATATTTTCTGTTTATGTTACCATTGATTAAAATCTTTTGTTTGCAAGCTAGATGTTTTCTTCACACACATATGCCCGCACGCATATACCCCCACAGTTAGCAACACGAAGAAACGTCTGTAATTAGAACAAAGCATTTCAAGCTCCCCTCACTCCCCAAAAAGCAGTCACATAAAAGCAAGAATTCCATTAGCGCATCTGCGTGAGGCAGCATTTACACCTAGGTAGTGTCACATACTGCACAGGAGAAAAGCACAACACGTACTAAAAATACATAACCTTTAATTTTTCCCACAATCAATGCATGGCTCGGTTCAAGCTTGAAAACTTACTTTGGAGATGAAACATGCTCAGCAAACGGAGCATTTACCATCAGCACTCTTTTGATATGCACACAGGTATCTCTGAACAAAATATAATGGTAAGCTCTACTCGTGGAAAAAAAATTTAGTTTCAGGCAAGTGAAAGTAAGCAAAGGGTAAACTGCATTATTAAAGTCTTCAGTACCCTGCATTCAAATGAACCATCATATATTAGGGACTAATAACTAGCTCACCTGCAAAAGTCCTGGTAAGATGCAGTGCCAAAACTCTGCTCAGATGAGGATGGCCCACTAAGCTACTTGCTGCTGGCCTCAGACACTTTGACACTGATTCAAACTATTAGAAACAAATGTCCCGGACAGTCTGGGAAGCTAAGGAAGCCAGAGAGCAACAGGAGATGCATGTACGGCAACTGGGTTTTATCAGAAGCAGGGAGAAATCAGCATGAAAACGGCTCTGTGCAACTCAGGCTATTTTTTCAGCTTTGCAGGGAAATCTCTGTAGAAAACAAGTAGTGAAACAACCCTGTATTTATTTATTTATTTTTACCAGGAGGAATGCATTGAGAACATAAAGTAGACATGCAGAAGGTTTTCTCTCTTTTATCAAACATCTCATTTAAATTCTAAAGCACAGGAGACCTTCATTAAAATTCAATGGTTGCTAGGAGTTTCAGTGACAGAACTGTGACAGCTGAAGACAGGGACACTCTTAGTGAGGCGGTCCGAACTACACTGAAGATTGTTGCTCTCAGAAACAGAGTTTGATCAGATTTTTCTTTCTTTTCTTCCCCTCATTGCACTGAATGTTGTGAAAGCAGATTTGTGATTAGACTGGACAGCCTTTCAGCCTAGGACTCCCTGCATATTCAGATCACTTGGGAACAAAAGCCACAATAAGTACAAAAAGATCTGCGGGACTTCTCAAATAGCAGGAAAGACATAGACAATAGTACCACGGGCACATAGCTGGTAAACAAAATGGTGAGAAGGACTAAGAAAAAAAAGAATACAAAGAAGTGTATATAGCAGTACTAAGCCCTGACAGAGCCCTTCCATCTTACTGCTTTTACTCCATAGCCTTTACCTGTCTCTTTGTCTGTCTGGTTTCTATCTCTGTTCTCCCGGGATTCAGATTCCTGCTACCAATTAGGCTCATTAGGGTACCCTGCAAGGCTCTGCCATTGCCCAATTAAACTAGTTGCCTGACTGCAGACAGAAATGCAGGTGACTCTTCCTGTCTGAAGTCTGGCAAAGATTGCAAAATTATCTCACTGTATATAGCAGAGAGAGTGTTAACTGCTTAGGTGCTAGGCATGACACTGGCTCAGAAGACAATCTTCTTTTGAGAAGTAATTGCTTAATGTATATATGGTTACTCTTAACTGGGGTTATTTATTCCTACCTTTAGTCCCATCCTTAAAAGTAAATCAGAAGTTCTTTATACCACCAACACCTGTTATGCAAACAAAATAATAAATAAATAAATAAATAAGGAATGAAAGCAGCCATAATTGCCTCCTTCCCTTGCAATGCAAGTGACCACACCAGACCTTGATTTGTGCACTGCTAATAATCTGTACATTATTCTAATCACATTATATATTAACTGATGAAAGTCAAGCTTCATCCAAAATATAGTTTAGAATGAAATAAATATAAATCATCCCAAATAACAAACCTTCTGCAAGTAAAGTAAAAATCAGGGCTAAGAAAATGTGCATTAAAATTGGTATAGTCATTTCTAAAAAAATAAGTGTCAAAAGTACTACAAAGTGCATTTAAATGGACATATATTTTGTCATCCCTGTCAAAATAAAGGTATACCAAAACTGCTGGAGATTATCATTAAAATTTAATGATGAAAATTTCAACACCACAGGTTTCCAATAAAGCTGGAGTTTTTGAATGGAAAAGATTTGAAAAGGCATACTATGAATGACAGCTTTGAGAATCCCTGTTCTGAAACGTTTTGCACCTTTGTCATTTTTTTCCTGTTCAGTGCAAAATTCATAACGTCAAAGAGAACGAACATATAAGACATGATTAGACAAAATGACTGTGCTTAAACTGCAGAAATAGACGTGGTTTGAATTCTAATTTCTTCCACTTCTCAAGTAGAATTTTTCTTATTAACTGAAAGTGGAAAAGATTAAGTTACCTTTAAGTAAATAGAACTCATCAGTCCTACAATATTCATGTTTAGACCTGCTTCTAGGCTTTGATGAAATTTATTTTTATTGCTTTTATTCTGTCATTTCATGAAGATCAGATCTATTGGAGAATAAGAAAACAATTGAAAATGTAACTAAAAACTAGAGAAAATGTTTCTAATTCAGAATTGTATTGCAACAGCTATTTCATATGCAGTCAAGCTCTGATCCAGCTCTTACTAAAATCTTGAAAGGTGAGAACCTTAAAGAACATTTAAAGGAATTTCCACATCTTACTTTGTTAGGTATTGCCAGTGCCAACTTAATGTTTTGTTTCTTTTACTTGATGGGAATTTCATGAAAATTCTAGAACAACTGTAAAACACATCAGTGTGGCTAGCTCTGACTCCAAACTGACAGATCCAGCTTTCCCCATAATAAAAGCCAATCTGCAAAATGTTACTCCAGATTTGGAGTTGATCTTTGTCAAAACCCAAAAGTTATGATATCAGATTTAAACAATATGTTCTCCTAACCATCTCCTGTGTCACAAACTAGTGATAGAAGATCTTTATAACAAAAAAATAGTTGATAATCAGACCAGTAGTTTGATATACAATAAGATGTTATTGGCATGTGTATTGCTTAATTTTTAGCATTGAACGGAGAGTGGAAGCAACGTAATAGTATTTATCCTAAACTCAGAGCTAGCATTTGAAGTAGGGCATTTTAATTCATTTTCCATCTTTAGTACACATGATCTGTGCCCCACAGAAAGAGCCATACATCTCTGTCTGTCTTTTTTGAATGTAAGCATTTAAGTGCCTATTTATTAGGTATTTCTTACTTTGTAGTCCTAGAGAGCTGAGCAGGTAGCATGTGCTCTCACTGGACACCATCCATGTGTTAACATGAGATTAGTTTAAAAGCTCCTAAAAGCTGTTTGGGGCTTCTAGATGATAACATTTCAGTGTACAGCAAAAGTGCTTAAGTAGTCCCCAACATCCTGGCAGTTTGTGTTGTAAATTTCATGCTATTTATTTTCATCCTTTTCTTTCAAATATTCCAACATCGTTTTCCTTAGAACATGTTATCTTGGATGTATCAGGGATACTTTTATGACAAGTATCCCTCTTCTAGTGCCAGGAAAGATGACAGCATTAAACAAGAACTGTTCCAATACTGATCTCTGACTACCCTGTAGCACAATACTTTCTCTTTTCATATCACCTCTTGCTCTCTCTCCTGGAGTCAACTCCTTATCCATATTTCATTATCACAGTCTAATAATTACACATGCTCCTCCCAGAAAGCAGGGTAATAAGCAGGACCCTGGGAACTACCAACTAATCAGCCTTACCTAAGTGCCCAGTAAGATCATGGAGGAGATCCTCCTGGAAGTTATGCTGAAGCATATGAAGACAGGGATGTGGTTAGAGACAGCCAACATGGCTTCACCAAGGGCAAATTGTGCCTGACTAATCTTAGTGGCCTTCTGCAATGGAGTGACTGCATCAGTGGACAAGGGAAGAGCTATGGATGTCATCTACCCAGACTTCCATAAGGCCTTTGATACGGTCCCCCACAACATTCTTGCCACTAAATTGGAGACATATGGGTTTGATGGATGGACTATTTGATGGATAAGGAATTGGCTGGATGGTCACGTCCAAAGAATTACAGTTAACAGCTCAATGTCCAAAGGGAAACTAGCGACAAGTGGTGTCCCTCAAGGGTTGATAGTGGGACCATTACCATTTAATATCTTCATCAGTGACATAAACAGTGAGATTGAGTGCACCCTCAGCAAGTTTGTGGATGACACCAAGCTGAGTGGTGCAGTTGATAACGCTAGAGGGAAGGGATGCCATCCAGAGGGACCTTGGCAGGCTTGAGGAATGGGTCCATGTAAACCTCATGAAGTTCAACAAGGCCAAGTGCAAGGTCCTGCACCTGGATCGGGGCAATCCCTAGTATCAATAGAGACTGGGGGATGAAAGCATTGAGAGCAGCCTGCCAAGAAGGACTTTGGGTACTGGTGGACAAAAAATTGGACATAAGCTGACAATGTGCGCTTGCAGCCCAGAAAGCCAACCGTATCCTGGGCTGCATCAAAAGAAGAGTGGCCAGTAGGTTGAGGGAGGTGATTCTCCCCCTCTGCTGTGCTCTGGTGAGACCCGACCTGGAGTACTGCGTCGAGCTCTGGGGTTCCCAGTACAAGAAAGACATGGACCTATTAAAGTTGGTCCAGAGGAGGGCCATGAAAATGGCCAGAGGGCTGGAACACCTCTCCTACAAAGAAAGGCTGAGACAGTGGGGATTGTTCAGCCTGGAGAAGAGAAGGCTCCAGGGAGACCTTATTGCAGCCTTTCACTATATGAAGGGTGCTTATAAGAAAGGTGGAGAGAGACTTTTTACCAAGGCCTGTAGTGACAGGACAAGGGATAACAGTTTTAAACTGAAAGATGGTAGATTTAGATTAGATGTAAGGAAGAAATTTTTTACTATGAGGGTAGTGAGGTGCTGGAAAAAGTTTCTTAACGATGCTGTGGATATCCTATCATTAAAAGTGTTCATAGTCAGGTTGGATGGTGTTTTGAACCTGAACTAGTGAAAGATGTCCCTGCCCATGGCAGCAGGGTTGGACTGGATGATCTTTAGAGGTCCTTTCCAACACAAACCATTCCATGGTTCTATGATTCTATGACCTGGCCACACTCTTTTCCATCATCCAAGAGATATTAGACAAGTTTCCCTTTTCCCAAAAAGCATCAAACCACTACACTAGATATCTATCAACAAGGTTCCCCTCAAGACCTTTTATTTATTCAAGCTGCTTAAGAAGCATGAAGGATTTGTGAGGTCAAAATAAAATAGAAAAAAAAAAAATCATTCTTCAACTCAGAAAATTTATCGTGAAGTATCAAAGATATGGGTTCTGGTTTTTGCTTTTTTAACTGTTCATGCATTTTATATTTGTAATTGAACTTAAAAAAAAAAAAAACCCAAACTCCTAATAAAGAACAAACATCTCTGATAAATGTAGAAAGCTAAGACTATCCAGAGATTCACATTCTTCATTTCTACTTTCTTTCTGTCCCTTTTAAATTTTGTTTCCCTTTCTACAAAATACAAAAGACCAAATACAAAGAATGGCCAATGCTGCAATCAGTAAGGTCTTCAACTTTCTAGATAAGTGTTATAATCAATGTGTAAGTAAAAATGAGAATCGACAGTACAGTTGGATGACTTCTTCTCTGCCTGTATTTGGAAAGAAAAAAGTGATCCCTGCTTAATTACCGTGAACTGATAAGCTCAGGAGAGAACCTCAGCATCTGCATTCAGTTGGTTGAAGCTCCTGCCCATAGCCCAGACTTGGATGACCGAGTTCCAAAGCAGAGTGGGAAATCACACTTAATATTCCCCATTGCTTGAAATGCAGAATTTTGGTGACCTTTGTGAGGTGCATAATCCTCCCTGCATTCTGTGGAGAAGACTTAAAGGTATCTAATGCTGGGTTTTAAATCCCAACTGGAGACCAGGTGCTTAAAAATTAAGAGCTATGGCACCTTACATGAAGATAACGGTCTTTCATTAGATTTAACCTTAATTGTGGAAGAAATCTTAAGGTAAAACCATAAAATACACAGTATTTCTCAGACTATTTTTGCCATAGCCAGGAAAGTTATTGTTTTCATCCTATATGTTTGTTTTTTTTTTTTTTTAATCTATGTATCACTAATATAATTCAATTCCTATAATAGAGGGAACAGTAGGGAAGAAATAGAAAATATCCATATATTACTGGAATATAATTCTTTTACAATGTGCCTGGAAATTTCTATATGGCTTCTTTTCTGTGATAAACAGTGAAATCAAGCCCGAGTCCTCTGAGGACAAGAAGAAATGAAGATAAGGGACATAAAGAAATAGTTCTGGTTATCTTCTTTGGGTTTTGTTGGCTTTTTTCCCTGCCAGAGGTCTTAAAAATGATTTAGTTTTTAAGGATTTTCTTTATCAGCTACTCTTTACTTTGCATGTATGTATTTATTTCCCAGTGTTCAGTTAGAAGTGTTTTTCGATCTCCTGGTACACATATCCTAGGAATAGGGCTTCACCAAAAACACTTAAGCATCTCTGTCAACATATTGATGAGAAGAAATCATAATATATTCCTGAGGAGTAATTGTTAATGCTTTAAGAATATGGCAAATCTTTATCAAGTCAACAAATCTACAATATAATAATGTTGCTTGTAATGGGGTAACATGATATTAAGTGAAACAAATATGCTTTTATCATCGAGGATTATTCAAGCATGGTCTCTAAGACTATCTGCATTGGTAGTAGCATTATTGTTGTGTTACCTGTTAAATTAATTTATTTCTGTTCTTTACACTGTGTTACCAGAAGGATGTACTCTATATGCAGTTGTGAGGCAGCACGGAAATGCCTATTGCCACAGGCTGGCTGGAGTGACTGAAACAAACTAACGTGCTTAGATGGATTTAGGCAAAAAGTATAATAAAAATATACCTACTGCTTTTGGCAGGCTTTTTGGCCTAACACTCCCCAAAAAACCATGCCGTGTTTAGCCATCTGTCCACATAAACATATGGAAACTTTATATTAGGCTTCCAGGCTTGACACTTTTTATGTAATTTGATGTGTCAAGGATAATGCCTGTTGAAGCTAAGCTTATATGTAAAAGACAAGGCTTATGGGCCTTGTCTTACAAAATTACAAAACTCTGCTCAAGACTTCAATTAGTGTTGAATAAACAGCTATAATAGAAATTCAAATTAGAATAAACAAGTTCTGTTCACATTTGTCTAAAGCAATCTGACCATTTGGGCTTTTTGGCCGTGCTCTTAGCTCCTGTTTGTTAGCTGTTTAGGCTAGGATTCCAGCTCCAGCATGAGTGCAGGAGCACTGTGCAGCCTCTCTGGTAGCTTCTTCTGCTGTCATCCACTCTGTGAAGAATGGCTTACAGGACCAGTGTGACAGTGGTTGATGCCAGTCACCTTGGCATTTGATATACTGTATGGCTAACTCCACATTCTGGGGGATTTGACAAATATTACAATGTCAGGAGCTTTGAGGACCTTCCTTATGCTGTTTACAATATGTCAGAGGAAGCACTGCCCTATGTCATGACTTCTGTCTACTGATGTCTTGATGTCAGGTTGTTTCTGCCTGAAATATTCTAGTACGTTCTCATTATCTTCTCACAAATAGAGAGCCTGGTTCTGAAAACTGCTGAGTGCCTTAAATTTCTCAACTTCAGTTTCAGTCAAGTTCAGAAAATACTAAACTTCTCTAGGATACCTGGGTTCAGCTACCCAGGGCAATTCTCCATCCATAACAATATACATTGACAGATACCCTAAATTTGATTAGAAGATCCTTGCCTGACAGCATTGTTCAACAGATATGCTGAGAATGTACAGAAGATTTTACAGACACATTTATTCAAAATACAGGATCCAGTAAACAAGTAAAATAGACTATTCAGCTGTACTGAAGTTTATGCAAAAGGCATAAGTAATGTGTTGTGTGCTTGGAAATGAAATAGATGTCTACACTGTGTTTTCAAGAGCAATTTACAAACAGTAGAAAGTATATACGAATATCATGAAAAGTCCGATTTGTTCATTCTGAACAAGAATTCTTTCTACAGTTAGAGATAGATACTCTATTAACTGATAGTTACAGCAGCAGAAAATTGTTTGATTAAAAAGTCAAACGCGGAAGCAGACAGAGCCCAGCCTTTTAGCCCCTCTCACTGAGTTTCATGTTATACTCACCATTAAGACACTGAATGAATTTATCAAAATTCTTCTGCTGAAACAGCAAATATAGCCATACTAACACCTTGTGTGGGCAAAGATGTTCATTAAAAGCCTTTTATTACAATGAATGTAATATTGTGCCTCTGCATTTGACCAACTTAGTAGAAATTCTGTTGTAAAACAATAGAAGAAATGAGGGTTTGCCTTTATTATGTGTTAGGAAACCTACGTATATTTTGCTCTGTGACTGCTTATCTTTCACATTTTAACAACTTAGATTAAAAGTCTACCTACCTGCTGTTCTAATATTCAGCTAATAGCTTTCATTAAAAAAAGAAAAAATAATTTTTATTTTGCTCTTGCACAATGTCAGTATCTGAGCAACTGGAAAAGTATCACCTCTCTTGAATGAGAAGGTTCAACTGAACTATAGTGGAATTTTAAGGTTTCTACTAAAATATAAAAAGCAATAAAAACAAACAATCTTGTTAATGTCTAACTATAGCTCTAAACTATAGCTTCCTAAACTGTGTCTGGTAGGCCTTAGCTATTTTAAGAACCACAGACTGAATTATCTAAAATAAGGGACACCAACCCACCTACCTTTGGCTCATTAAAAAACCTTCTAATTCAAATCTTCCAAGCAAAAAGCAATAAATGTTGTTTTTTCCAGCTTTTTTTATTATTACTATTAGTTCATTTCACCTGCAGGGTATCTATAAATGAAGTATTTTTTAATACTGCTATAGGATTTCTTATGCATTCTCCAACCTAGCAGCCTGACCTTCTCACTCATAAGAGTACCTAAATCCACTCCTTCTGTCAGTGAGCTGTTTGGGAATACCATAATTTGAAGAGTAAATAATGTTCAACATCTGCAACAGTGTCAGAAAATGGGATCAAGAAGAGAAATTTTTAAAATATAACATCACTATCATGTAAAGATGTTTAATTTTCTTAAATCATGAAAAATTATTTTGATCCTGGAATAAGTAAACCCTTTATTACAGGCAGAACTTTCTGGATTAAATAGTTGTACACATGAACTGCCCTACTGGTTTCATGTTCATAAGATTCAGCCAGAGCAAGGTATATTAGAGTATGGTTCACTGTCGATGTGAATGTTTTTCTGGCATGGCAGTGGTAGGACATGGTGAGAAAACAGAAGGACTTTACCCAAGGATCTAACATTTTAGGTATGATTCTTTTGTAAGATGAATGCACGTAGCAAGTCTTCTCCTTTATACTCTGTTCTTGTTAGAAAAAGTGAGTCCATCACTAAGATTTCAGAGCACCAGTGCAAACTTAGAGGCAAAGATCCACACTGGAGGTTTGAAAGAATAGTGCCTGTAGCATTTAGTTTGCTACACAGAATGAAGATGCAAAAGTTTCCAGTTTCTTCTCTGTTTTCTTTAATTATTACGTGAGTTAAGATAGCAGATGACTAGTTTCAATGATCCAAAATTTCCCTTCTGAAACCATGTTACTGGTTCCTTGACCCAACTGCCTCGCACTAAGACAGTGTCAAAGTCTCGCCACTTGGGAAATCAAAAAGCTGGGACAAACAAGAAATTGTGGAATTTCATTTGCATTTTAAGCTTACTAATAGTCTACTATTAGGGTGTTTAGCTTTACTTTCCCTTTCTGCTTCTATTAACTAATACGTTATGTTTTTAAAAGAAAAAACATAACGTATGACATCTTTTTTAAGAAAGATTTCATCATCCATGTTTTGATTTAAAGGCAGTTTTAATTATCTGGAAGTTTGGGTAAATTTTTTGGTTAAAGTGATAGTGAATACTTCCAAATAATATTTTACTCCCTCCTGTTAGTTTGGGGTTTTCTTCACAGTCAATTTACTGGAGAGTTCATTGTGTGCAACATAGTAGAACTAAACTATCTATTTTCATTCTGTCCTATTACCCTGCTTGTCCAAAACAGTAGAAAAGATGGCTCCCATGACTTGTTTTTCTGCCTACAGAAGAAAACTATGGAAACATGAAACTCTTCTTAGAACAAGATATATTTCGTAATTTTCCTGAACCAGGGACACAGATTACAATTTTGGAGAAGAAAAGAACTGCTTGTCCTTCTGATGGTGAGAATTTTTTTCTCGCCTGCAACAGGTAATGGGGATGCAAAGACCAATGTTCAAGAGGATAATGCCCTATGCATCCTGATGAGCACCACGCCTTGAACAGCTGAAGATTTTGGCAACCTGGACACATTCTATGTAGCTGAGAGACTTAGGAACACTCGAGGATAATTACCTGCTAGCTAAGTCACTCTGATCCCAAGTATGCTGAAGTTAGTACAGTGGCATGGTGAAATGTGTAACAAAATAGATTTCTGATGTGGGAAATCATTGTGGAGACAATAAACGCAAACAATATAGGAATAAGATCCTGTAGAAAATGCAATAATAATGTTACTGATGTTCTCTAGTATTGATCGCTTCCTGTGGTCTTCTCTGTAGACTTACTTCATTGGAAATATTTAAGGCATGGAACATTTTAATGAGGTTGAGCACTGACTAGGAAATTACTTTTGCAAATGACTTAGCTATTAATGAAGTGCAGGTGAGAATAGAGCTATGCAAATAAGTTTCCCTGCAGCCTTTATCTCCAATATAATCATCAGAAGGGAAAAGGTGATAAAATATGTTGGCGCAGATCATCACTAATATTTACACAAGGGACTGGACTTGCAAAACCACATCTACCTAAACATCCTGGAGGAGTGGAAAATAAGAACAACAGCATTATTGTTATTATCAGTGCCTACTAACAAAATATAAACAACAAAGAGAAACAAAAGTATCAAGCAACCCTTAAAAATTAATATAGAGGGTGAAATTCCTTAGAGGATTAAAAAGGAAAAAAAAAAGTTGTTCAAATTAGTGAGGCTACGTATACAAATATAAAAACTTGTAGGCCAAATAACAATAGGTCTTTTGTTGGAGAGAAAGACCTCTGTCAGAAATGCACTGTTGCTGCTTTCGACAATTAGTCCCCCAAAATGCCACCAGTACCACAGGATCAGCACATGGATCGAGACTACTAGCATGAGAGAGGAGTCACAGTTAAATGGACACTGCTAAAATGAGATCTTTTTTTTAAGTTTGAGAAATAGAGACTAATAGATGAGCAGCCAGGTCCAGTTTTACAAATGTGTTCAGTAGGAGAACTGTCAGGCTGTATGCTGGTTTAAACAGTTTGCTGTTGTTTCTACAAAAGCTTGTCTAGCATGCCATAAGTTCAGCTGGTCCAAAAATCCTGATGAAGATGAAATTTCAGACTGTTTTTGCGCTGAAGCATTAGTTTCTTATCTCTTTTATAGTTGTGTCCATCACTGATGGAATACATTTAGTAGTCTGCTTCTCTTTGGTCAGACACATCTACCTTGTGCCTGTGTAACCAGAATAGCTATAAAGCCCACAGCCCATGAAAGGTATGTCACTCACAAGCTCTCCCTGCTTAGCATAATTGGTACCAGCTATTATGGAAGAAAAGTAAAAGGGAGCATGAAGCTATTGGAAGGTCAGAATTTAGGTGGAAAAATTTCAGGTGAAAATATGAGTTTTCAATCAAAAGATCTTCTCTGAAGAATTATGTAGACTTGGGTTAGCATATTGCACTAATCTGTACATGGAGAATTGTTTCAGAAAAATGTGTGTATGTGCCCACCTATTTCTTGGTTTTAATGAAACACTTTCAGGGCTTTCCATTTGGAATGTTTTAAAAGAAAATATGTTCCAGCTATACTGAAGAAAGTGCAGAAAAGAACTCAGAAATTAAATATTTAATTCTACACCCAAGTATTTTTGTTCCATTTCTTTCAGTTCATCTACTATATAAACAAACGAACTATTTACACAGAATTATTCAGGTCACTTCAAATTTTGCCTAAGACTCCTAAAAAAATCGATCCATAGAAATGGACTTTTTCATGTGAGAATGTTCAAACTCCTCCTCTCCTGTGAATTTGTTCAGATGTTTCCCTTATTTGTGAAATCTATAAGCACCCAGACGTAAAATCCCCCAGGACAATTTACTGAACCAGGAGGCAATCCTCCCCTCTTCAGGATGGAAGTACTCTATCAGGGTGACTGAAGACAAAAACAGGGCTGCTGGGAAAAAACTGTCACCAGGATTGGACCACCCCTATCAAAAGCAGCTGATCCAGCTCACTGCCACTTCCAACCTGCAGCTGAGGAGCCCTTGGGAAAGAGAGCAGGATGCCTGTGTTTTCCTAATCGTGACAGCTGACTTCTGCCCATGTAAACTCTCAGATACAGGGAGAGATTTAAATATGTCAATATATTCTTTCCAAATGCACTTTACACTCATTTCATTGGTGCAAGTACAGACAACAGTACATGTAGGCAAACATATCTGCTCACAGGACTGGGAAGGAGCAGCAGGACCACTTCCGCAAGACTGATATGACTGCTGTAACATGAAGTTTGGATATTGTAGCTCATCCACGGCAGGAATCTTCAAAAATG
Organism: Fulmarus glacialis; assembly: GCF_000690835.1. Lineage (NCBI taxonomy): Eukaryota > Metazoa > Chordata > Aves > Procellariiformes > Procellariidae > Fulmarus > Fulmarus glacialis. The sequence goes on from NW_009229863.1 coordinate 20,562, forward strand.
TAAGTATGACTTATATCCCTTTTAGCGGTGCAAATAATGTCTGTTAAGGAACAGATTCCTGTGCACAAAGTTACAGAGAAGAGTGTGGACAAAACATTGGCTCCAATTTGTCCATGTAATGTAAGTATCCAGAAATAGGTGACTAATGAATATATTCACAGAAAGCAAGACTTGTTTACAATGGTGGACTGAGCTAGCCAAATAAATTATTTGATACAGAGCTCTTTGACTGGCTTCACTACCATCTCTCCCCCACAGGCTTGTGTACCCTTCTCTGAAGGAAGCGAGCTGCACACTGCTAATGAGGCTCATCAGCATTCTTGCCAACACCGCTGCCTCCAGCCTCACCAATCTTTATTAAGAGAGCTCTAGGGCAGGTTGGCATCTCAGCTCAATCATGCATGGGGTCACTTCTCTGTGCCACAGCACCATAATAAAATCCCAAATTGGAACAACATCTTTTAAGCGTACTCTACAGCCTTTATTTAAATGCCTTTTAATGTAAATTCACTGCTCATAAAAGTGAAGGAATGACTGTTCTGGCAGCCTCCGGGCATCATTTGGGAAGATGAAGTGCAGGCTTATCTGCATAACTGCAAGTGCACTATCTCTGGCTGTGGCTTTGTAACCCCAGCTCCAGTCTCTTCATCAGAATTAGCCCAGCGGTTCCAAATCCTGCAAATGTTTTATAGACATGGGCAAATGTCCATTAGGGTCCAAACTGAGTTTTCCACTTGTGACCTAATTACAGTTTAGATTTGCTGTGCATCCTGTGAGCTGCCACTTGAGGTGATTTGCACTGCCTGGTGAGTTATAACATTGCCAGTGGGAAGAACTGGAGAGAGATGAGGATGTTATGATGAGTTAACATCCGAGAAGTACGAGAAGGCTTCAGTCAAACTCCTGATCCATCAATCACCAATGGAGCCTGAAGCCCTCAAGAGAGCGCACGAGTGTACTGATGACTCAGCAGTTTAACAGCGTGGTCTCTTCCCCACCAAATGCTGAGTCAGTTTTACACAAAATAAATTGGTCTCCTTTCTTTCCCACTTCAGCTGCCTCCCACTTGCTCATTTCATAGCAATTAGGAATCAGACTGGGGGCATATAACAGTCAGCAGCCACCGATGACTGACAAAGAAAGAATAATAAGACCGGCAAGACAGAGGGAGAGAGGGAGGGAAAAGCAATAACTGTATGCAGAAGGCAGTGTATTTTTCAGCCATGCTTGATTTCTGTACATCACTCATTCAGCCACAGATTTGCCACTATCACACACAGCCCTAGTGCTATCCCATCATTTATTACTATGAAGTAACAACACTAAAATTGGCAAGCAGGAAGCAAAGAAGTTCACTTATCTCAGATCTTTTTAGTGTTACACTGGACTTTAAAAAATGTATGATACAGAAGCTGTAGCCACATGAGAGAATTTGCCAATTTAAGTGAATTTGTGGGAACCCTCATGAAGACATGGCTGCAGCAGCTCCTGCCAGTTTTTTCTAACTTGCAAGGCAGGAGTGTCCCACTTGGCAGGCTGAGGAAGAGGATGGTAGTAGGAAGAACTAAGGGGAAGTCTTCCCAATAATGCAGGACCAGTATATCATATCAAAGGTCAGAAATTGTTGCAAAAATAAAAATCTGCCTAGATGGACCCAAAAGACAAGGACCACTAAATCAGCTAAAGGAGCAGGGTACTCCTTTAACAGTGAAAACAGCTGAAAGCCAAAAAACTGAGCAATGCCAAAGGGATCCTGCTGGTGAAAACTGAGTCACATCACAATAACCCAATCATCGTATTTCTCGTATGGATCAAACTGGAGAAACACTAACCAACATAGAAGTTATTGTTCATTAGCTAATAATAATAGTTAATAAGAACAATTAATATATTT
>NW_009229864.1:0-12076 GCF_000690835.1 Fulmarus glacialis
GGTGGTTTCTTCTGCCTCAGTGGAGGTTCTGTTATGAGGAAGGGACGGTGAAGCCAAGCGTCTTGATTCTCCTCTGTTTGGTCTGATTTCCTTCCCCTCATCTTCCCCCCCCCTCCCCCCCGTACTGAATACTCTCATTGTGAGGAAAACGTGTCTGGGGGTCTGTGTGTGGGTCCCGAAGGTCAGTCGGGGTAACTGAGGAAAAGGCTGAACGGCTCGCACGGAGGGATGCTTGCAACTCTTGCACTGTTATTTTTACTTTAGGAGAATGACTTCTTTCCAAGCTATAAGGAGTTGATAATCGTCCTATCTCGCTCATCTGGCAGAATGCCTCTTCGAAACTAATTATTAATCAATAGCATGTATTAAATCATAGAGCAGTATAAACTTGGTTAGTGCGTTTTTATGGATGTGGTATCCATTAAAACGTGGTGGCAAGCAATGGTGAACCATGAAAAATAGGCTGCCCGAATATGTGGGGCTCCAGTGGTGAGAATAAGTAATTTGGGACTTCATTTCAGAAATGTTTATATTGAGTAGATCTTCTGGTCATCATGTTTTGGTTGTTGGTTTTTTTTTTGTTATTATTTTATTTTTAAGCTCACTGAAGTCTACTAAAATGCTAAAATACAGAAGACTGGGAAAATAGCTCATTAGTTCTATTGGTGTAATCAATACTGTGCAAGCTTAGAAGAGGGTATGGTTCTTGATCCTAGAAGTTTGTGGTTTTAATTCTCTTTCTTCAGTTGGTGGCTGCTTTCTGTGTGCTTCAGATAGTAGAGCTTTCTGGTGGTGGTGTCATTACTGTTACCATCTTAGTACCCTATTAAATGTGTTTTTGTGGTATACAGTGAAACGGGTGGATGGAGGCTTGAAACTATAAAGGGATGTTGGAAAATGAAAGACATGCTATGTTTTTGAGCATGCTTTTGCTGTTCTGGAATCTTACTGAAATCTTGCTCTAGGTTATATCCCAAACCTGTTTTAACATCCTCAAGAAAAAACCCTTATTTGGATTAGGATGTGCATTAAGCCTGGCATGCTTAACTTGCTGCAGACATAATGCAGAATCTAGATTCTGGCTCAATTTAGGATGAAATTCATGTTGGTATGAGGGAGTCATTAGTTGTTTTTTTTTTTTTTTTTTTTCCATGATCTTTATCATAATTAATCCTGAAGTGGCAGAAAGATTTTTCTTAAAATACAAAATGACAATGAAAAAACTATTGGGCAGTTCATTAGAATGGTCTGTACAATAGAGCATGCTCTAGAATGGGCATGGGTGCAGAAGCAGTGAGGAGAAAAAAAGTAGTGTAAGACAAACTATGGCCAGATCAAAATATTTGCTTTGAGTATCTCTCCACAGCATAATGTGGAGGGCCTTCCCTCTTCAGTGTGTGTTAGCTCCTGGTGATATTCTCATATTCATGTGACTTCAGTTTTGCCTCTGTACTACTTCCAATCATACCTTACTTTCCATGTCCAGTCTTGCTGGTCTGATGATCCTTCATAGATACTCTGTTGTCGTGCTAAGCTCAGGTTAGCTAAAATGCAAGTCTTCCTTGCTCTTATTGCACTCTTACTGGTAACTGGAAACTTCACTGCCTGCTTTCTTCCAGATTTGTAGCTTTGTTCCTGTTCTTATTCAACTTCTATATGAGAAGTGATGGGAAGAAGGGGAGTGGCATTTCCTAGAGAGGAGGATGGCAGGGTAAAATCTAGCCTAGCTGAAGCTAACCGGAGTGGGGGGAATCATGTAAGGACATCGGGATTTCATTCCGAGTAAGCTGTAAAGTATATCAGAAATAGTTGTCTTAGTTGTCCTTTCTCAGCTACTATCCATGCTGCTTCTATTGGGTTCTGCTGAATCTTTAAAGCTTCACTAACATCTGTTCTCTTTAGGCAAATCCTGATCATCCTATTTTCATATTAAACCTCCAAATTTATTCTCTTACAATACATCCAGAATGTTGTTGATTTGAAAATGTGCATTTCTACCCCCACCCCCCAATCCCTACCTCTGTTTTGTTCCTCTGAGTCTATTCTTCTAGCATCTTCCGTGGACTCCCTGAACTTGTTCTTGGGATTTTGCATGATTTGACTCATTTCTCTGCTCTTGTCTCTTTTTTTTTTTTAAGTGGCTTTCAGTCTTCATCTTGGAGCCTTTTCTCTCACTCTGCTTGCAGTCCCCAGTGACACTCATGTAACTCTACAGAGCCACATTGAGCTTTGCAATTCCATCACTGATATTCTTTTTAATATCCCCATTTAAAACACACTGGATAAAGTTCTTCAACAAATATCACCAACTATAGAATTTTAAATGGTTGTTAGTAAAATGCAAGGATGCCAAGAAATGTTCAAGTTGAACTAACAATACCAATTTTGTTTCCAGAAGCAGCCTGAAAGGTGACAAGGACTGACTTATTCAGAGACCGATCTCTCTGCTGCCCTTGTTCTCCACCCGGGTTAGCTCTTGTGTTCGTCTGAGCCTAATGTTAGCTGTAAGTGCAATGGAAACTCTGTGTGGAATGGCTACAAAGTTATATCTATAGTGTCATCTTAACCACTCAAAAAGACAAGTAGTTTATCAGCACAGATTCTCGATTCACATACAGACTGGTATCCCTGTACCAACAGTTTAAGTGGATATTAAGTGGGCTGTATTAGGTCAAATACTGTCTGAAGTTTATATTCTGTAATAAAGATTTCACAGCACATTACAGTAGAAATACACTGCAGTAAATGTTTATCATGCACTTTCAGAAAACTCACAAGATGGGTGCTGTAGGATATGCTAGAAAGAAAGCCTTTTCCCCCAATCCTAACTGAGAAATGCCTAAAAATAAACTTGTTTAAAAACAGCTTTAAGTCTTTTATGTGAATAATCCATTTGCTTTTGATTATTGTAAGTACCATATTACTTATCATAACTATAAGGAGTAAAGAAAGTACTTAAATTCTTCTTGGAGTAATGCTACGTAGACCCCGATTTTAAAGGTGACTCACTCTGGACAGTGTATAGGCTGGTCGCTGCCTGCCCATGCTCTTCTGGGTAAAGGTGATGGCTCAAATAAAAATGTGGCTGAGATACTTCACATAACAATTTATCTAGGCCTCCAAAGACACTCAACCACGACCCTGTATTGACACAAGGAACTGTGTAATCTCTCCTCACTATGTACAATTACCTTGGAATAGAAATGTCTCATAACGCTGTGGAGTATCTGCAAAAATAAACTTTTTTAATAGTGATATACCTGTGCCATATTTATCGGCATTGTAGAATCTTAAAAGTAGTGTAACACCTCTGTCTGTTGATAGAAGTCTATGGCTTGTCCTTGCCACTTGCTGCTGTGGCCCCCTGAAGTTCTGAGACTCTGTGGGAAGAGGGAGAAGGCTGAGATCCACAGTAATGACACCTTTGCCTACCCTGCAGTAGGAATGAGTTTTGGAGACAGAAGCAAATGTAAGGCAATTTAGTCATTTCCCTCTTCTCCAGTTCCTTACTTTTACTCTTTATTGCTCCATCCTGATTGTGAAACATCAGCTTAATGATAAAGGAGCTATTCATGCAAGGAGGAGCCCTCTTGACCCTCATGTCGCTATTCACATGAGCAAAGGTTTGCAACACTGGGCCACATCTTATTTACTGGGAAATCTCTTTTACTGGCCCTCCACAATCATCAAAAAATTAAACGCTTCCCGTGATAAACATCAAGGCTAGTGAAAAGAAAGGGAACTGAGCAATAAAATGAAAATGCTGACTCCATTTAGGAGAAGCAGACAAACATACTGAGTATGAGAACAAATAATTGAGGTCTTTATTTGAAAAGCCTACAAGACTCTAAACACGCCTGAGAAATAACTTTAGAAACCTACATGTTTAGACGTAAAGCCCAGTGCTGTGAACAAACATTTAGAAGACTTTTAAGGAGAGCTTCTGCTAGGATATGCATGGAACACAGGAGGATTATGCTAAATAAAATAACAGTTAAATGGCTTAATAGTAGTTTCTCCCCTCTGTTTTTTAAAACCAGGATGTCTTCTCCACTCACAAATACCAACAGGTGCAAGGATTTTGGTTTGTGTTTGAGGATGCTGAAGTTTGCTTCTAGTTTTGTTTATTCTTGGAGTTTGTCAGGTTTATTATGAAACTTTAAAAATATTCTCTGATTCTGAGCACTGTTTCCCACAATGCTTTACTTGCAAGCTGGTACTTCAGGGTTTAAATCTGTGTAAATCTATGTAAATCTAAATACTCGAGAGAGTTTGCAAACTATATTTTTCTTAAAAACTTGAGCTGGGTTTTAAATGTTTTTCATTAGTTCCATATTTAATAAAGAGATTATGGCTTTTGCTTATGCTTTGTAGAGTGATTTGTTTTCCAATGTAAAGTTAATAGGGGCATGTTTTTCATAATCTTTCCCTTCCCCTGTGTTCTTCAGGAGGTGCATAAATGAGGTTCTAGACTACTAGGGTCTGGTTGGTTGGTCTTTAACTTCCTGATCCCTTCCATCTATGATATTGAAGGTAGGGGAGACAAACTGGAGACTGAATTCCTCAGTTGAAATGCCAGATGAGCTGTCCCTTTCAAGACTAAAACTTTTGCGTAGATGGAACAAAGTAAAGCTGAGCAGCTATCAGATGAGAACAAGTGACTGCCAATGGAAAATCTTTAACTGCAAAGTTAACATCTAGTATCTACATCTAATATAAAAACTTGACAGTGCAAATTAAGGCTTATGCCTGAGAAATAGGTATTGCTAGATTTTTCAAATTTATATCTTTAGTTATGCACCCTCTTAAGTTCAGCAGTGATGAACTGAGATGAAAATGTAGGACCACTGTGCACAGTGCTTTCTGGCATCTCAGACTATGAGTTATGGATATTGCTGTTGCAGCATTAGGAGAGGAAAACTGAGAATAGGCAGTACTACATTACTCCACAGGTTTTCTCTGTGTGTTTCTACATGCAAAATCATATGTAAGCAGGCACTCTTTTCTGTCGTGTGTTTGGTGTGTGGTAGGTTTTTTTTTTTTGCCTTTTTCCTTGTTTAACCATTACATTGTTTAAACTTTATTGGAACATAGTTAAACAAAGCTGATAGTGCATACACTGCAACTCTCTCTGCTGATGGAGCAATAGCAATCGATCAGAAGTTATAATTTTCCTACTATGGGCTTTTCCTTTTTCCTGCTATGGACTTAATCCTTGAGTGCTTGTAGTATGTTGTCCTTCTGTTACTTTAGGACATGATGTTCGTACTATCTGACATGTTACCTTCTGCTACTAGGTGTGTTTTTCTGGCAAGCTCTGCTCTAGAGACCATGGCATGCAAGAAGATTTGCAGGTTATCAAGAGCTTGTTGTCCTAAAAGATCTTGGAGCCCCTGCTTTGGCTCATACTGTATATATGGTTATTGCAAGATACCTTCTGTAGCCAGTGAAGGTACAGTGTAATTATGACTTTGTACAGATTTACTTTTTTAAAACAAATTGTTGTTTTTGCTATTAATACTAATTAAACAAAGTGAATTGTTTTACTTTTCTCTGAATGCTGTTGACCTTCAGACCAATCACATTTCATGCTGGTACTGCAAGTAGATGTCAACATAGTAACATACAACCAGAAACAAGCTGGATTGCAAGTGGCAGTCGATAGTCTGATTAGCAGTGGAGCAAGTGAGAATGCTTTTGTGCTTTGGTGCTATAGACCTGCTGATCACAGTGCCTGTATTTGCAGGGATTTTATTTTGTGCTGACTCTTGTATGATCCTATGGATTGAATGCCTATGAGCAAGTAGTTAAATTTCTTCATGGAGTATGTCTTTAGGTTTTGTTTCATCCAAAATGAGTTCATAAGCTCTGAGTCTGCTTTATAGTATGAAAAAAAAAAACACCCATGGTAACAGGGGACAGCTAGAAGAGTTGCACTCTTCAACTAAATTAAAACACCACTGTGGTCACACCTGAAGCTCTTTATGGTGCTGCAAACATTCTCAGGAGAGCCACACTTAGAGGCAGATTGAACCCCTAAAATATGGCACACAATATGCACTCTGCATTTTTTACTAGTTCTATTTATTGAAGGGATGGCTTAGGCTTGAAGGCATAACTTCGTCTTCCTTTATTTCCTGTCTTCATTCTGATTCAGGTTCCTCAACAGTACTGCTGGTTCTAGTGTTACTATATCTTTTCTTTAAAACACCAAGTTCTTCAGCAGGGAACTTCAGACTGGCAGTTTGTTTTCTGTGTCCACCCATCTTATTTTATCATGTTTTTATATTAGAGGTCTTAGATATTACTGTGTTAATTATGTACTTATCAACATTTTAATTGTAGGCAGGAGAGATCCCTCCTAGGCATGCCTTGCTGTAGCAGTTCTATTTACAGGCAAATCAGTAAGGAAGTTATAATTTCTTTTTTTTTTTTGCATTGTGTTGTGTGAGCTCTAGTGGATCAAAGGCACTGTCAGGTGCGAAGTAGTTTCTTAAATGTTTTAAACTCAAACTTCGTACACTGTTTTCTTAAGAGAAAGAAACATGAGTGATGAAAAGGGAGTAGGAAACTAATAATAGGTTGTATATCATAGTCTCTGTTGAATCGGAAATCAAGTTCCTTTTCTAACAATAAGTGTATCTGTAGTGTTTCTTTTGATGGACCTGGTTTTTTAACCCCTGTTGTCGGATCAGTTGCTACAGATCAGCCCATCTGTAGGACTATATTTCTGCCTTAATGAAAAGGTAGATGCGGATCGTGATTGAGCAAACTGGCAAATACTAAACTGACTTTGTTCTGTGCCGGCATCTTACAAATATATGGGTAAGCAGGTTCCAACTGCTGAGAAACAAAACACAGACCTGTGTGTCTCTTTGAGGTTGCAAAAAAAGTCCTAGTTGGACCTATCACAGGTCTCTGAACTCTGATCCTTCTTAACAACAAAGATGTCAGTTATTTAACATTAATTTGGACTCCAAAGTCAGTCATAAGATTATCAGATAATGGCAGCTAATGAGTGATAGCTAATGGAAGTTGAAAATAATTCTGCAAAGGGTTGTGAAGGTCCTGAGGTGGAAAGCATAGTCAGATATGGTACAGTACTTTTGGTAGCTTGGCTAAAATAACAAATTCATCAGTGAGGCCTTCTGCATGTGACCTCCAAGTGCTCATATTGCTGCTCCTCTTTTCTACTCCCAACCCACTCCAAGGGAGTAAAAAAGCTTTGGAGGAAAGTTGCTCAAGAATCATGTGTGGTCCCTTATTAGAGAAACAGCAGCTGTAAGTATGTTTGTTCTGGCCTATGATGGAAGTGAGGCTGATGAGTCTCCTCCAGGCACCAAAGAAACAGGGGAGGTGTTTGGAGCCAAGCAGCTGTATAAAGAGAAGAGGTCTAATCAAACTCACTGGTGGTACTGACTTCTCCCATCGCTTCTCTTGTAGCAGTCTGGCTGGAACCCTCACCCTACTACATGCTCAGCTGTTACAGTTGCTGCTAATCAGCTTCACAGACTGTAATGCAAATATGTTAAAATCAAGTTAAAGAGTTGAACTATGATAACTTGCCAGTTAGAATTTCAGCCTTCAGGCCTGTGTAAGTGGTGTTACATGACTGCAGAATGAGAGAGAGCAGTTCTGTAATCAACCCTTGCCTTGTTGTCACAAGGGTTTTTGAAGGCACTGGAGTTTATGCTTAGAAAATCACTCTTTCTTATTGGTATCAGTGCACTCTGAAAGCTTTTCACCTGTGTCACTATCAATTTGCCCTTTTAAAATAATACTTGCATGTTTCTGACTTAATTTTTTTTACAGCTTTTGGAGTGGAAGCCAGGAGAAGGGAGAGGAAGAATGAAAAACTTTGAAGTTGCTTTTGTTGTAGCAGCAAAACCAGTAGCTAACTTTGTGTGTCTACATAATTTGTTACAGTAACACTAGATTTTCAAGGCAGTATCTTAGCTGGATTGTGACTGTAGGATAACTGTGCTTTTTCATGAAGTTGCTACATAGTCTCTGCAAGGTCCTAAAGCTGTCAACTTGATTAATGAGATGAGCGTAGATGTCTTTATCTTACATTCAAGAGAAGTAAAATATAGTTCACACTCTGAGAGTGCCTTGGCTTTATTTGCATGTGTTTTAAGAATGCTTCCTCAGCTCTGCTACAATTAGACAGTTGGTTATTTGGACAGATGTCCCCACAGCTGGCTGCTTGTTGTTGTTGTTTCCTAGCGGAGAAACACCGCAATAAAATAGGCATCGACTAGGTGCCTTCAGCTGAATTCTGTGCATCTTTTAGGAAAACAGTCTCACTTATTTGAGGTAACTGCAGCTTTTCTGTGGTTTTGATGACTTTCTGAGCACCTTGTATGCTGAGCAGCTTTTAAGCTTGACGGTTCTCTACTTAACAATGTGCAAGTGCTTCCTCTATCTCAGCTTCCAAGAAGGTAATAGACGCCTGCTGAAACAGTTGCAGGAAGTCTGGGCTAGGAAGGAAAAGAGAGTAACAAACAGAAGGCAGCAACTACAGTGCTTCTGCTAGCTGATCCCTCTTCCCTTTTGTAACAGTAGCAAGAGGTTAGCAGAGTGGTCTGGCTTTCATACGTCCTCAGGGATGGGGCAGTTGACAAGTGACAGGGCACAGAGTCTGTTAATTACCTGCCACATGTCAATGCTGTACATTACTCTTTGCCTTCAACTTGTCTCGTGTTAGATGTTTAGGAGTGACCTGCAAATAAATGGGAAATTTTATGAATCTGGAAGTGTGCACAGTTTGGTAGTCTTAAAGTTGAAAGATTTTTCAGTTGACCAAACTTGCTTTTTCACTTATTCAAAACATTTTCTACAGGATATATGCAATGACTTTTTTACCGTCAGTTTTTGCCCAGGAACTAAATGTGATATGGGACTGAAAAGATTATTGAAGAATTATGAAAGCAGTATCTGCTCTGCTTTTTGTCAAAGTTATTGATTGGAAGCTCTCTTGGGAAGAAAGCCCCTCCTGTGTACTTGGTCATATAGTGCTGCACATAATAAAATAGCAGAAGATTGGGTTCCAGTGTACATGTGGTGTGTGTGTGTGGTTTTTAATGTTATACTATTGCTGCAAAAATGGGGTTTGTGTGTATGCTGACACAACTGTGTTTAAGAAATATTCTAATGCATAGGCAGCTCTTACCAGCAAACTGATGCTATTACCAGTCTAATTCACTCGCCCAGCAGAAGAAACAAGATAGACTAGGCAAGTTATGCTGTTACAGGTCTGAGAGTGTCTAGATCAGACTGTTTCCCAGCGCACTTATCTTAGTTACTGATTGCACTTCTTTCTATCCTGCCATAACGGTGCCGGCAGATCTCTTATATCTATATTTGAAAACATTTGTCCAGAGCAGCCTCCTCTTCTTCCCCAGTCCTCCTCAAAGATCAGTCTTGAGCTAATCTAGTGTTGAAGGGATTTGTAGTAAGTAACATAACAAAATTTTGTTTCAAGTTAAGCCCTGGAATAAAGCTAAATACATAGCCACAGAAATATCAAAGCAAATAGTCTTTCTGTGGCAGGCTTTTCCCCATTGTTACTGCTCTTAACATAAACCCACCACCTTGCTATTCATACAAAGTATCCTGTCCGTGTTGACATTGGAAACCTGTCTTGCCTTGTCTCCTCCTCCTGCTCTCTGATGGACCGATACAGGGAGAGAGACTAGCGTGGTTGAGGTTATGTAAAGTTTTTGGTTGGCCGTGGAAACTTTGTTTCTTTGTTTGGCCTAACAAGGTGAGTTAGTAAAGGTTCTACCCCAAAGCGTTAATAGCCAACAGTGTGACTCTTTCTTGTTCCTGTTCCGTAGTTCAAAAGTCTACTTGATTAAAAATGTCATTACACTTAGTACTCTGCTCCACCCAAGTCTGATCACTTTTAGTTTTGTTTCATTAATTTTATGCTGTTGGGACAAATAAGATTTTTATTCTAGCTTGTGTAAGCTCACTGAACTGTCAGACAAGTAACAGTTGTTTTACTGGGACCTGCTTCTTTTTTTTTTCTTTGTTTTTTTCTCTCCTTAAGCAAGGTTGTTAAATAGGAAATGAGATGTGTGATGCTACTAGCACGCTTTGGCAGCAGCTTCTAGTTTGTCTTCAGAGAAGCAAGACCTTTAATGTTGCATTGAAATTTGGGGATGAAATACAAGAATGCTTGTGAAACCAAAAGCTTATAACATTTTGGTCCTAGCTACTAAGAAACAAACTCCAAACAGTTTTTAGGGTGTTCTAACAAAGCGACTTTCTGTAAATTTTTTAATCTGAAGCATGTTTTTATACATGGCTATAAATGAGAGAAAGCATAATATGCTTCTTAATGCAATGTTACTTCATGCTGCAATTCATTCACTGAGCTGAAAAGCTTATTTAGGCCTCTCTAAGCAAAGTTGTCAAGCTTGGATCACCTGTGTTTTGATTTGTCTTAATGAACTATTCTTATACACTGAAAGCATGGGGGTTGGGGGAGAAGCTTCATTTTAAACTCAGCTTCCCCTTTTACTTCTGTGTAGTATCAAGATTTTTCTGTCCAAATATTCCAGTTTATACCATTTTATGGGTGGGTGAAAATCTGCGAAGATTAACTAGGTTGCTGGGTTGCTGCTCCAGGTCTTGAGCCTTGTTTGAATACGAGGAAAAAAAATTGCAACACGTCAAAGATACGGTCCAACCCCTGTCCATCTAGTAAATTAATCTCAGTAAACTGTTTTTATTGACACTAGGATTGTTTTGCTTTAATTTAAATCTGCTTAAATCAATTGCAGCTAAACTGAAATACATTATTTTGGAAACTGACTGCTGCATGGGTTAGCATCTGCTTATGCAATCGGTACCAACTCTGTTGCAATAGTCTCATGTAAACACTGTCTGGTTCTAACCCTGCCTAATGCAGGTGACCAACTGGTGTGAGGGCTTGATTAAACTCTTGACTCTTCTGCTTCCACTTTCTTATCTCTAAAATGGGGACAACAGCATTTTCCAAAGCCCTTTTAAAGGGGAGTTGGCTACATTAGTCACCATGTATGTATTCAGATAGGAAGGAAGCCTAATCTGCTATTATAGATTATTCCAACTTCTTAATTTCAGCTGATGTAACGTAAAAGTTGTTGAAATACTTTTTTTTCCCAACCAAAGAAAAGTGTATTATAAGCCTATTGGCACAGAAGCCCTCAAAATTAAGCTCTATTAATGAAAGCTATGAAATTGTCTGATAGGTTTTATTTCTGAATGAGAGTAATCAGAGGCCAAAGAAAAGTTGGGGCACTCAGCATCTGCAGAACAGCTGCAGTTCTCATGCAGCAGTAACCTTTAGTTAATTTGTCTTCAAAACATGTCCGTGGAACTTGGGAAAGTGAAAAGGAAACAGTTCTATAATTGCATTAATCACAAGAGCAAGGGAATGCTGGTAAAGCACTGAATATGCTTTTCATCAAAGTAGTTTATTAACTAATTCATTAAGCTGGAATCTAGTCCTGAAATTAATATGGGAAAAAATCCATATCAACTGTTAAATTCTGTAGTCATGATCTGTCAAAGAAGCCAGCTGCCTTTTCAAAACTGTTGGTGTTTACGTCCATTGCACATAAGTGGAAAGGAGAAATAAAGTTAAGCAGCATTAGTTCATTCAAGCATAGGATCTGCAAGTATCACAAACAGGTAAGCTTCAGTGTCCAATTCTGCAATGACAAAATAGTTCCAGTTAACTAATTTGCTGAATTATGAGTTTCACTTATTATTTAACTCTGCAGAAAGCCACAAAAAGGAAATAACCTTGCTGATCTCTTTCCATTAATATCCCTCACATTGTTTGTCCTATGAATTATGACTTATAGGAAAATTAACTGTCCATGCTATACATCATACACAAGTAAGTCTTAAACAGTGCATGCTGTAAAAATATTTACATGCCTCCAAGAGGTTAATATCCCTACAAATGAGAACTTTTTTCCAGAGGAAACAGCAACACCTATTTCTACTGAAGAATGGAAGTAGAGCTCCATTTGTTCAAATGATTCCCTCCCCCCCCCCCCCCCCCCCCCCCCCCCCACCC
>NW_009229864.1:12107-25680 GCF_000690835.1 Fulmarus glacialis
GCTCTTACCATCCAAGTCTCACCTGATGACGTTTCATCCTAAAATAGAAACTGTTCCAAAACTTGGGCGTTTATTGCAGAATTAATTAATTCTCTCATTACAATAGTTTACCCTTAGTCGTCTTTTTCACACATCTGGGCTGGGAGTTCACTAATAAAGCATGCTGTTAGCTAGTTCTTATGGCAAAGAGAAGGTTAGCAGCAGAACAGCAAGGGTTGGTAGTGAGGGGAAACTTAATCATTCAACTGTAATGGTTCAATTTGCCAAAAAACCCTCAAAATTCACCATGTAGCAGCTTACAACTACTTGATCAAACAGTGGCTTTAAGTTCTTCTATGCTTTCTCTTAGGGGCTTGATTGCGTGCTTGATTTCATTTCCAAGAATGAAAACTGCCGATGTAGCCATGAGAGAGTGCATGTGTACTTAACAGAAACAGCAATAAATATTTCCAAAGACCTGACTACTCACAGCTTTTCTGTCAAGTCACATCAGCAATGCTGGCTTGGCCTCAACTTGCCTTGGTAAGGAAGGGGCATGTGCTTAGGTCCAACCTTGTTTGGGCTGAACATCCTTTTGTGGCCTTATTCTTGAATTTTCTGTGTGAAAACTGAAGCCTCAGACTTGGGCATTCCTTTCAGTAGAGGTAGTTTGGGAAAGCAATGGGGAGTTTCCATGAGGATGAAGAAAAAGGCAAAACACAGAACTTGTTGCAGACCGTGAAATCAATAAGCATTATCCAAATCCCAGCTGGGCAGAGTGCATCAGGTTTCCACAAACACACATGTACACAACGGGAGGACTTTTTAGAAAAGGCTTATGTGTCTTTTGACTGAAAATTTCTCAGACTGCCTATTTTTAAAATACTGTTTTGTAAAATAGAGGTTTATGACGGAAAACTGCGAGGATAAATATATCTCTTGCTTTGCTTTTCACAAAACAAAAGAACAAAGACCTACCCTTCTTCACTCCCCCGCCCCCAGTTGTGTAGTGTTTCTGCTGCAATCCTTGATTAGTGTTCTGTTTCCATTATCAGCTGGAATATTTTCATGCAAAATTTGCTTAATCTGAAGAGGATAGCTCTTGTGTTATGTCTGTAGCTGTAGACGTAACAGCCATCTGTAAACCTCCAGTAGAACAGCACTTTGTACAAGTAACGAGTGCAAATTATCATTACAAAATCACTAATCTTGACTTGTACTTCTCTTAAATGTGGCCTTAAGATGAGGCTTCACAATATCAGTAGGGCAATGTGTCCGCTTTGTAGAACCACTAGTGTACTCAGTAACGGAAATGACATGTATTTTATGATGCTTGAGACTTACTGAAAGACGTTTTTAAACTCTTGTTAGAAGTCTGCCAGGAAAAAATATAAATCAAGCTGATGCTGCAAAAGTTTTGGTGTTCTATTTATCAGTACAGTTGTTTCTTTTCAAGTGATTTGTTTTACTCTTTAGCATTTATCTCTCGCCTACTCTGCATTGTGTCAATCCTTGAGGAAGAACTCCTGCATGCCTTTGAATGGTGCCACAGAAAATGGTGAAATTGTTTACTCTTTCTCACAGCTTCTGTCTGAAGAACTCCTCTCTTACTAAGAGGATTTTACTGTAGGACAATAATGTGTTCCCTGATGCATTATAATTGTAATAAGGATTTCAGATCCAAAATCTTACCTGTAACACCACATTGTAGAAATATTTACATTAAACTAAACCAATCATTGTTAAGCTGGATCTTCGTTTAGACGGGGAGGTTCATCTACACTACCATGCTGAGTGCTTTGATTTAAAAACTATTGCATAGGTTGAGAACCTGTTTTAATTTACAGCTTAATTTAACTCGCGCAGTTTTTTTGTTTTGTTCTTATACCAACACTGGGTTTTGGTTTAAATGGCTTTTGTTTGTGGTCTTGCGTTATAGTTTCTGATTTAGTACAACAGAAAGCAATGCTATCCCCTCTTAGCCTTTATTTTTGCAGTACAAATTGCTTTGGCTGACCCATAATAGTCTCCTCATTCTTCTAGCCCTTGTCTGCCTTTTCCCATTTCTTGAAGGTGGATGACAAGAGTTGCAGAAATCATGCCAGCTAAGTTTCACCAGTGCTTTGCAGAATGACAGCAAGACATCAGGAAAGAAATTTCAAGCATCTAGCTGTCCCTTGAAGTTCTTCCCCTTTTGTTTTTATTGATGTGCTTCTGTTGTTGAGATGCCTAAACTGTATGACTGGACCGATGAGATGTAACGAAAAAAATGTATTCCTTTTGCATTTAATGCTGTAGGTTATGATAGCACTTTTATGTCAGAGAATGGGAAAGGAGAGGCAGAATAAATTGCAGTGGGTGCCTAGAACATCTTAAAGCTGACTTTAAAAATACCCAATTTTTGAAACACAGTTCTTCATTAAGATATGTTATCCTTGAAACTAAAGCAGTAATGATTTAGTGTACAATTGACCAGGACTGTTTGCAGGCCTCTCAAATCAGCTGAGCAATAAATGTTTGGAAAAGGTGTTTATATGTTGAAGGCATGTCAAAGTCTATAATATCACCAGATTTACAGGGTGCCCAAGTACATGGGTAATATGAATGAAAGGTCTGGTGCCATCCTTGCTAATGACTGAAATGATGCCAGTAAATGACTAAAAGATATAGCCAGTGTGCCAGCTGATTGCTCTGTCATTTACTTTTTTTAAGCTTACACTACTGCTAGGGCTTATCACAACCCATGTGCTACCTGTATAAGACCTTATCTTCTCTAAATAAAACTGATGACAAAATCTATATTGCTTTCAAGGGCAATAACGACCAATTTCAAGATACAGAAGTTCTGGAACTCTCCTCCTACTTCAGGCTAATTGGAGGAGCGATTCAGTTCATAGCATAGACTGAAGGAGGAAATTATGGAAACTAGATCAATTTTAAGCTGTATTTTGCTAGTCTGCTCTCTCTTGTGGAAGGATATAATTCAACTAAGTAAGATGGTTTTCCAATGGTTCTCTTCTACAGGCAGGCATTTTCTGTTGTTAAATCTGTTCCCTTTCCTGGAACTACTGTTTTTCTATTAATTTTCAGATACTGCAGAAGTTGGGAAGCTAGGAGGGTTAAGTGGTACATTTGTTCCCCGCCCACTTGTTTGTCCCACAGGAGATAATTCCCTCGTCATGTCAATAGTGGTTACTTCCCAGGATATTTTCCATTAACTTTAAAACTCTCAGCCCTTGTTCTCCATGCCAAGGGAGGAAAAAAAAAGAAAACAAACCAAAAAACAGTGCACTTGCATCTTGGGAAGCATCGTGTCCTCAGGCAAGCTCTCTGGATTAGGTTTATTACTCAGCTGTAACTTTCCATGCAAAACTCAAAAATATCAATACATTTTGTGAAGCTTGTGTTCACCCTGGTAGGAATGAAGAGGTGATGCTGCTAGTTACCAGTGCGGATTGAGCAGGTAATCTTGCAGTACATTACAGCAATACTGAGACTCTGTTTCTCCAAGTAGAAGCAACCCTAAGGACTTGCCGTAGCTAGAGTAGAATTCATTGCAGTGATCAGCATTTACATTTATATGAACTACTAAAATGGTCAGCACATGAATGTCTGGTTTTAATTGGGGGGGCATGGGGAGGGAGGAGAGAAGAATATTCAATATGTCTAGTATTGGCACTATAGAAGTGCCCAAGATATTTATCCTCACTTCTATATCCTGTTTCATCCTGCTCGTGCTTTGTCTAATTTTGATCATTTTTGCAAGCAGGGAATAGCTGGCACAATTATTTACCTTCTCTATTCCCAAGCAATAATATGGAATTAATTTGACTGTAGACTCACAAATTGTTTCCACTGGACTGTGTCCTGAGGCCTCCAGACTCATAAATATTAGCCACAATTAAATTTTTTATGAGTCTTTCAGGTTCAAGCAAGTACAAAGATGGTTCTTTACGTCTCCTCTAAATTCATGATTTATTGCATGGCCTTCAGATAACAAGCTAAAAACAGGGTAGAGCATGTATCTTCTGATTTTGCATGTAAAAACCTCCTCCCCCCTTCTTGTCTCTAACTGACTAGAGCTATTTCTGGTTAAGAAATTGAGACTGTACTTGAAGAGCATGATTTCTTATGCCCAATATGGGTTAATTACTAGATTGCCTTTCTAAAGGATCACTTAATCTGGTTAAATTGTAATCAAAAAACAAGAAAACATTTCATTAAAAGAATGAAATAACAAGTGTTCCTATCTGTGACAAACGTGCATTCTCTACTCTGGTTCTTTTTGCCAACTAGGAAGCATATAGAGTAAGAGAACACAGTGGCAAGAAGAGATGTGTGTGCCTGTAGTACTGTCTTTACTGAGAATACCCTTCGCAGGTTAAATTATTTCCTCTTTTCACTAGGTTGTCACTGTCAGCAGATATGGATTAAGAAAGCTTGATGCTTGGTCCCTGTTAAAAATTTATCTTTTTAATATTGTTCCCCCACGCACATTGCACTTGCAAAAAGGTAAAACAAAACCCAGGAGAAAAAAATCTGAAGTGCCTGGATTTATTTGTTCCTTTTGAGACTCAGTCCGCTGAAGAACTTCCTGTGTTGTTTAACACGCATAATTGGTGGTGTGTTAAAATAAGAGGGGGGAAGTGCTGTCATCAGTGCTTGGGGGAAGGTGGGGGAAAATTCTTTTCCACTTAGCAAAACAGTTAGAAAGAACACCTCTCCTGCAAGGTCAGGATGCATTTTTAGACTGCTAGTCTAATAAATAGTCTAATAAAGGTAGGGACCTGTGACAGTGTTCTCTCTTCAGTTTTATTTATGATGGCGTTGCATCCAAATGTAAGTGCTTTTGAAAAACTTTGCTCACAACATTTTCGGAAAGTCCTGGAGTCTGTATGCAGTAGTACACTAACCCATAGAAAGGATGCTCTTTTTTAAATCCTCTCTGTACATACAGGTTATTCTGGGATCGAGTAGTGTGGAATTTTAAAAAGAACAGCTAACCTGATATAACTTCAGGCGCAAATAGGAATTCATTGGCTTATCCAACAAACTCTTTCACAGAGATATCTTGGAGCTTGCTGTTGAGCAGTTCCAGTTTGCTTTGAGATACTTCTGTGTTCTTCCTCAGTTCTGAGCACCTAAATAAACCTCAGATGAAGCTTCCTCAGAACTATAATAAATAGCAAATATTTTCCAGCGTAAGAGTATGTGTGTAGGGTTATGATGTGAATGCCTTCTAGTCCCTCCTCAAGCTCAGTCATGTTCTTTGAAGGACATACACAGGCTTTCTTTTCAGCAGAGATGCAGTTATTTAGTCAAGAGTATTCTCCCTCTGCTAAAGACCACTTCTGTGTTTCTCTGTGTTTTGTAGTATCTTGTATTGCCTAACTATGTTTAGTGCTGTGATCTTCAGGTGTTCTTACAGACAGCCTGTTCTGCTTTCCTAGCTAATCAGTAAATTTAAAGGAATCTGCAGCTCTATTCCATGGCTTTCTTCATAGCGTGTACTTAATTACTTTCATTGGAATCTGATTTCAAAGTCCAGTACGAGACAATGTATCCCACTCTGCTTTCTCCAGCTAATAAAACTAGCAAGGCTGCTTTAAAAAAAAAAAAGTGCTAGGCATGTTGAAGTCTAGGAACAGGAGTTTCCCCAATACTTAAAAAAAGAATTGTGACAAAACGGCCTAATTGAGAAATCAAGACCAAGACGCATGTAAAAAGCCCTCTGGGTGTGCTGTATTCTAAATTAACAGACACAAACGATGTCTGGTTTGCTGTCCTGTTACATAACAAAACTATGCAAAGTGAAAACCAGGCATGTATTTACGTGCATTCTTTAAATATCAGGCTTAGATGTAGGGACAGCCCTGTATGAAGTGGCATGTGCTGGAGGCTCTATTAGGTAAGAAAAGGTATGCTTAGATGGAAGTCCAAGTTGCTGACAGACCAAAGTTAAGCGTAATGAAGGGAAAGCAATAGAGTGTCTTGGTTCTGTAATTCCTTTATGCATTGAGAAGCACTGTTGCATGATTAGAATGAAACACTGAGAAGTTGCCTGCGTAAATGAAGAATCAACAAGATTAGCTAAACTTTCTCTGCAGAGCAAGTTCAATCTTGTTTTATAATCTTTCGGATAAAATGTGGTATCTACAGTGCATTTGACCTATATATGTACCTTTCTATTTTGTATGCTAAGATACTGGCAGATCATTTAAAGTCGCTTTTAGCAGATTTAAATGACTTATAATTGCCTTTTTTAAAAAAAACCAAACCACTGATATGTTGAAGCAGTTAAAAAGAAAATTGAGGAGAACTTAAAAAGTTCTCCTTTCTCTGAAGATTGTGGAAAACTGACAAGATAACATTTTATCTGTTGTATCGGTAGGAGTGTGAAAATACTATCTCATTCTGGATTAAATCTTGTATTGCTGGGAAAAAAAACCTCCCCTGAAGTATGTAAACCCATATTTTGCCAGGATTTTTTTTTCCCAAGTGGGAATTTTCAAAAGTTTGTCCTTTGATAGGAACTGTATTTTAAGATTAAACTGTTGATTGAAAAATGCAAACTATGTTTTTACTTGCAATAACACTTAATCAACCATTTTATAAATGCAGTGTATGACAGCAAGGGGAAAAATTGTCCCCTGCTATTTGTAGTTGATCTATGTAGGAATGTAAACACTGGGACTAACACTTGCTTTCCAGGGTTTGATTTCGTTTTTGTTCTAGTTCAATTCATAAATAAGGGGGAAGGAATCCTGTATACCCGTATTGATCTCTCTAGCCTTTCATGTAATGTTTGTGTATGCTTTTGGTTAGGTTTATTATTTACATCTATCAACTCCAAAGATGAAGTTTGTGGGTTTTTTATTCTTTTGGAAGTAAAAGTTAACATTATTCCCTCTATGCCTACTTCCTATTTTTTGACACCATTTCAACTTTGGCCTTGTGATAGGTGGCCACTGGCCATAACCCCATTGTGCTATTAGAAACAAGCTGTTTCTGCCTCAGATTTCACATGTGTTAAAATAGACTGTACAAGTTCTAGGATTAGCGAGAATCTTGGAGAACCTAGCAACTATTAGTATAGGGCAGCTGGGAAGAAATGCTGTGCACAGCAGTTGAATTAACTGCGGATTCACTCCTATATGCTCCGTTGATCTGGAATCAGACTTGTGTAGCCAACTGATGTCCTCTTTAATAAATGTGGAATTTATTAAATCCCACCATCCTTCTCTAATGCAGGTGCTGCTGACTCATATCCTGCACCTCTTGCCCCAGCCACCTTCCAACTCGACTCTCTGCATAGGTCAGTAAAAGACAGTAAAACTTTCACAGGTTAGCAAGACACAAGGGTGTTGCCTGTTAGACTGAGACAATATGGTTCACTTGTCTTATTTTTCTTTCTACAAAAAAGGTCGCAAACCATTCCCTACAGAAGTGAAGTAGGAAATCCAGGACTCAGCTAAAAGACTTCTTTTTACATCTGGCATGGTTCTTGTCCTGACAAACACGAAATTCATATTGCGAACACAGATAATGCTGAGGGGGAAATGAAAGGTCAGCTATCCTAAGTCCTGCTGGTTAGCATAGTCCTGCAGAGACTGTCAAGTGGCTAAGGCAGCCTGAAAGACTTGTTCGCTTGGCCCGGTGCACTGGCCCTGGTCATATGCCAGTGTGATTCAGTCAGCTGGGAACTCAGAGTCCAAGTGCGCAATCAGGATAAGCCTGTCATTACACTAGAGATGGGGGTGAAAAAAAGGATGATAGGAACCACAAGTATAGGCTTTTCTGGTGACTTTGAGCTGCTCTGGAGGAGTGGATAGTTACTACCATTCTTCACTGAGAGCTCTTGCCTTGAGCCGATTACGTACTAAATGTGCCAGGTGCCAAGTGGCTGGCAGAAATATGCGTGTCCAAATAGGGTGCCACTGTTTTGTATTCTAGGCTGTGTTTTTTTGTATTCTAATCCTCAAAGGGTTTCTTTTTTTCTCTCCAAGAAGCGATGAGCTTTGATTTCTCTGTGCACAGACAAGTGTGTAGCAGCCCTCCTAAAGACAACATTGGAATAGCTGCTCTTTCTGCTGCCTTGATCAAATCATTTAACCTTATGTGTATTCTCTCATCTTTCTGCAGCTTTGCCACGCTGCGTCTCTGGCTACCAAAATTAACATCGTGGCATAGCAAGATTTTCTTAGCAGTAGTGCAGCTGTCTTTGGGAGTGAAGGCTGGGAAGAGAGGTGAAATATTTTAGTCTCAAGAGTATATAGGTTAATATGAAGGCTTTGGAGAACTCAAACAGAAAATTTTAATAAATCCTTACATGTACACACCTCATAACTAGACATGAAAAGTAATTGGGGGAAAAAGTTTCTTTGAGTCTTACTCATTGGTAAAACCATCAGTTGCATAGTTGGCTTCTCTTGCCCTTTCCTTACCCAACCCCCAAGCTGCCAAGATACTCTAGTGAGGAAAATATTTTCTCTGATGTGCAGCATCCTCCATTCAGTCAGGACACATCGAGGGGGTGGGGTGGGGTGGGGAGGTACTGGGGGGGAAGGCAGTTAGCTTTAAATCTCTTCTTTTTTTTTTTTTTTTTTTTTTTTTTCTTTTCTCTTCTTCCAACTACTCAGCTTTGTAATAATGCCATAATCTATTGTTTTAAATACATATTTTTTGCTTAAAAACTAGACACAAAAACTAATTCAATAGATGAGCTATGACAGCTGTCAGCCAGGATTAATATATTCCTAGTTTGACTGTGAATCTACTACTTTTGATCTAGCTATAAATTACTTACAAATTCAGACTGTGCTGCTTTTAATATGCAAGCAGATGTCGAAGTGCAATATGCCAACAGGGCAGGAAATTTCTGGCCATGGCAACTGTGTTGCCTGTCTGCATGATGAGTCTGAGGAAGTTGTTCTGTCAATCTAGCTGTGACCACCCACAGACTTTTTTCCTTCAAAAGGGATACTGACTGAGAGGGCTCCTTTTCTCTTTATTTACATGTAATCCTGAGACAATATTATGTAGGTCAGTAGAACTTTTTAATGTATATCTGACCTGGTAGACTTAACATGGGACTCAATTTTTTATTATTGGAAAGATAAACATTAACAATTAAATATGTTTTGATTGCATTTAGAAATCTGATTATTATAAACAACTGACTGCTGCTGTAACTTTATAGCTGGAGCCAGAAGACCCAGGTAACTTCCAAAACCATGCGGGACAAGTAGAAGGGTGTGCATGGCATGAATTCTTTTTATTTTATTTTTAAAGTAACTTAGGAGTTACTTTAAGCCTTTTCTTGATCTTAAAAGCCATGAAAAATGTCCGTACAGCTTCTTGTACCACTTCACCTATTTGTTTTGCTCTGCTGCTGCTCGATTTGGTTAAAATTAAAATCTGCTTAAAAATGAACAGCAGTATAGAGTTTCATCTGATATTCTAAATTTAAACCTTATTACCCTGGACAATTTTATTATGATTGGCTAAATTGTCAGTATTGTATGTACCCATGATTAGATAACTACTCCACGATCTTCTGGTTTCTTCAAACTGTGGAAAAGATTTGGATGTCAATGTGAAAAGAGATTGCTGTTGAAGCTTTATTCCTTGTAGGAAGGTCTCTAAAGTACTTGGTAGATTTGTAATTCTTAGTGTTTTTCTGTGCATTAAATGTTTACATCCTCGATTAAAGGAACTTGAGAAAGAAGCAAAATTACTCCATGTTCCTTCAGAGTCAAAAGTGGGGACAAAGCCTAGGAGTCCTGAAAGGATGCATCAGTTATTGCTTTAATGGACTCTGCTTTTGGATGCAGCAGCTAGCTGAGATTGTCCTTTATGCACATGGTAATACTCTGAGAGTAGAATGAAAGCCACTGGTTCTGATTTCAGGCTTAGTAGTTCAATTACATCTCCTTTCTTATGGAGAAACACTTAGCGTTTGCAAAAGAGAATTGTTCATACCGCTGGGCGAAGCTTAAAAGGACCATCAGACTTACGTGTCAGATCTCCAGGGAATAACACGGTACTCTTTATCATCTTTAAAAGAGACCTGGCACTGAGCAATATCTGACTGTTCTTCTTGTATGTAATAGGGTGCCTATGGGGCAGGATCTGTTGCTCAAGTTTATATAGCCTGTTAATTGTCTTGTGTCTTTAGTCTGGCCTATCTGTCTGTCTGGCCATAAGTACCCCAGAAGTCCTTTTTCTTTCCTATTGCTCATTGTTATCAGACCCAGCTAATCCTTATTAAAGTGTCTAAGATTTCACACCAAATATGAAATTACTCCTACTTGATGTGCAAAACCTGTATCACAGCTTTCTTGCAGTCCGTAACTCTTAGAATAACATCACTAATCATGTGTGGATCCATGCACCAACACATGCTGGGGGCCACCCAGCTGGAAAGCAGCTTTGCAGAAAAGGACCTGGGGCTCCCCGTGGACATCAAGTTGAACATGAGCCAACAATGTGCCCTTGCAGCAAAGGTGGCTAAAGGTATCCTGGGCTGGGTTAGGGAAAGCATTGCCAGCAAGTCGAGAGAGGTGATCCTTCCTCTCTACTCTGTACTGGTGAGGCCACATCTGGAGTACTTTGTCCAGTTCTGGGCTCCCCAATACAAGAAACACATGGGGCATGCTGGAGAGAGTCCAGCAAAGAGTCACTAAGATGACGAAGGAAAGGCTATGAGAGGAAAGGTGAGACAGCTGGGACTGTTCAGCCTGGAGAAGACTCAGGGGGATCTCATCAATGTATGTAAGTACCTGAAGGGACGGTGTAAAAGAATATTTTCTTCTTTTCCTAGAAAGAAAATAAAGCCTTGTGCAATTGTTCATGGTTACAGAGGCAGAAGGTGATAGTTCTGTCCCATTTTTCCTTCTTCTGAATGCCAAGAAGCCAAAGTAAAATGGCATGTTCAACATACTTAGTTACTGACAGTCTCAATGTGCTTGTTCCGTTAGTGTTATACCCTCACGTTACTTCTACAGGGACTAAATGTCATTCTGTTGTGAACCACTTTATCTTACAGTGGTATTGATCAAATTTCAAACTTAACCATCCCTCCTGCTAATACAAAGAAAAGGACAGCTAAGATGGGTCTGCTGACTATTGCAAGCTTTTAAGCCACCATAGAGACTTGCCCTAGCAAACCTTGACAGGCCAGTAGAAAAAAAAACAATTTGAATAAATGCATTAGTATGTGGTTTCCCAGTTTTCCCAGCAGGAAAACCTTGCTGCTGTTCTGGGCTTGCCCCCAGCAGAAAATGAAGAAGTAGACTAAACAGAGACAGGAACATATCCGTAATACCGATGTGGATCAAGGCTTTTCCTTGCTGTTTTCAAATTTGTTCTGAGAACTTTTCAGCCCTACTGTTAGTCATATAGGGGAGATGCAAGTGGCATGTGCCCAAAGCATCGGAGGGAGAGAAACTCCTCTCCTTTGTCCAAGATAGAGGAGACTTTAACAACTAGTTCTTGTGATATCTGGTAAATCTTGAGTGAACCTGGTCATCGGAGGGTTAATAAAAATGTCACCAAGCCCAGGAAACACAAGGCTGTATTGGAGCAGTGCTGGGGTTTGTCTGTGGGGAAGTACCGGCAAATGGAGCAAATTGTCTGCTTGATTATGTTCAAATGGCATCCCGGTCTCTACTTGTGCTAATGTCATCAGAAGATATATTATTTTTAAGTGTGTCTTAAATCTTGCTCTGCAATTGCAAGTCTGTTTACTTTCAGCAATAGCTCCAGGGACTCTAGATCTTCTTTTCCTTTTTCATTTGCCAGAGTGCAGAATTGGGGTGGTGGGGAGTGAGGGAGAAGAGGAGGTTTGACTCCTATGAGGCAAAAGTCGTTTGACTGAAAATAAAGTCCTGCCTTTATCAGTACAAACTGTCATAAGGTGGGGTCAAAGGGGATGTGTAAATTCCAAGTTAGTTAACTATTTTCAATTTTTGAATTTGGACATACTTATAGAATCATAGAATAGTTTGGACTGGAAGGGACCTTTAACGGTCACCTAGTCCAACCCCCCTGCCATGGGCAGGGACATCTTCAACTAGATCAGGTTGCTCAGAGCCCCGTCCAACCTGACCTTGAATGTTTCCAGGGATGGGACATCTACCACCTCTCTGGGCAACCTGTTCCAGTGTTTCACCACCCTCATTGTAAAAAATTTCTTCCTTATATCTAGCCTAAATCTACCCTCTTTTAGTTTAAAACCATTCCCCCTTGTCCTGTCGCAACAGGCTCTGCTAAAAATTCTGTCCCCATCTTATAAGCCCCCTTTAAGTACTGAAAGGCTGCAATAAGGCCCCCCCTTCTCTTTTCCAGGCTGAATAACCCCAACTCTCTCAGCCATTCTTCATAGAAGAGCATTCCATCCCTCTGATCATTTTCATGGCCCTCCTCTGGACCCGCTCCAACAGGTCCGTGTCAGTCAGTCCGTGCTGAGGGCTCCAGAGCTGGACGCAGTACTGCAGGTGGGGTCTCAGCAGAGCAGAGTAGAGGGGCAGAATCACCTCCCTCGACCTGCTGGCCATGCTTCTTTTGATGCAGCCCAGGATACTTGAAAAGGTATTTTCTAAATGACATCTTTCAAGATGTTAAGAATGCTTGCACCATCTACCCTCTTCTTCCTCTGCCTCCTTGCCTCCTATTTTGCTATCCAAAGGCTTTTTAGAGCAAATTTTTTGTAGTTTAAGAAATCCAGCACAGGCAACCTGGGGCATTCTGTATTCTAGTGTATGAAAATAAAGGCATCTCTGACATTGCCTAACAGATTTACCAAGCAACAAAACATATTTACTGTTCAGTTGTATAGTGTCCACTCACATTGTTTGTTGAAGCCAAAATATTTAATTATTTCAGTATGGGCAAGAGTTATGCTGCTTGGAAAGCAGCTATGTATTTCCCACTGCACCAAAGCTATCTAAGCATGTTTTGTGACCATCTTTGTTCCTGCAGCTGGGATACAGCAATGCACATTCAGGCTTGTTGCAGGCATAATGTAACTTAGAAGACTAGACTATAGATCGTAGATAATTGTGCACTAACAGCAGATAGATGTGTGCAAATAAGGACAGGAAGAGAGTGGCAGCTTTGTCTGGAAAGTATCTGTGGTTCTCTATATAAAATGTTTATATAACTCAGAGAGCTGGCCATCTCTCCCCCAAAATGTTAACTGCCTGGGTGTGAAGGGCAGCTGTGTGCTACTCAGTCCAGCAGCTTCTTCCCCTTGGGTCTGGGCCCCCTTCACACCTCCAGACCTCAAATGCTGGCAGATCTTAAAGTAACTGTACGTACTGGGAAACTGAGCTCATTAGCTCAGACTGAAGGTGGAGTAATGCAATGAGATAATGGCCCAGTGACAATGGCAAAAGATACTTCAGCGTGTCTCTTTGAGATCAGTTGCTGTGTGAGGAAATAACAATAATAATAAAAAATCCAAGTCCACTTATATCATGGAAAATGACTGGAGAACTGGTGTTTGATATAACATTTAGTGCAGTGTTGCTAGGCAGTGGAAGAAGTCAAGGCATCTTTTCAGCGAAAATAGAATCATAGAATCATTAAGGTT
>NW_009229865.1:0-6546 GCF_000690835.1 Fulmarus glacialis
GGTTGTTCTGTGCTGCCGTTTCTATTTTCCAGGGAGTGATCACAGTTTCTTCGTTGTCTCCTCACATAAGAAAGACTTCTATGAGCTTCCTTGCTTTTTTTTTTTCTTCTTCTTAGTCATTTTGATTGTGGTATTGTGCATTCTGCAGGTAACTTACAGGCTTCCCTCCTCATCATATGCCAAGGGAGCACCGCCTGCACATACGCCTGCTTGAGATATCTCTCCTTTTACATCCAGATGAAGTGAGATTTCTGCACTGATCTGCTGTGGCTCTACTGCTGTTCATACAAATGTTGAATTATAAAACTGAGTGTGTGTTGATACTGCTGTTATTTAGCATCCACACAAGTTGTGATGAGCTTCTAAAGTGCAGTACAGAAAGTAGCACTCCTTAGGCTACTCAGGGCTTAGGAAATTCAGGAGTAGGTGCTCCACTCCTTTGTGTGCTTACAGCACACAATCCAGTGTATAGGGGAGTGATGGTGCCCCTGTACTCGGCCCTGGTGAGGCCGCACCTCGAATCCTGTGTTCCGTTTTGGGCCCCTCACTACAAGAAGGACATTGAGGTGCTGGAGCGTGTCCAGAGAAGGGCAACGAAGCTGGTGAAGGGTCTGGAGCACAAGTCTGATGAGGAGCGGCTGAGGGAACTGGGGCTGTTTAGCCTGGAGAAGAGGAGGCTGAGGGGGGACCTCATCGCGCTCTACAACTACCTGAAAGGAGGTTGTAGCGAGGTGGGGGTTGGTCTCTTCTGCCAAGTAACCAGCGATAGGATGAGAGGAAATGGCCTCAAGTTGCACCAAGGGAGGGTTAGATTGGACATTAGGAAAAACTTCTTTACTGAAAGAGTGGTCAGGCCTTGGAACAGGCTGCCCAGGGAAGTGGTTGAGTCACCATCCCTGGGGGTATTTAAAAGATGTGTAGATGTGGTGCTTAGGGACATGGTTTAGTAGTGGACTTGGCAGTGTTAGTTCATGGTTGAACTCGATGATCTTAAAGGTCTTTTCCAACCTAAATGATTCTATGATTCCTACCACCTGTGGGGTAGGGTTCTAACTAGAAGAGGATAGTAGGGTACAGGATTGTCTTGTGAGAGCTATGGTGTTGCACAGATTAGTAGCTTCCAGTATTTTAGAAGCTACTTGCAGAAATCAGGTAATAAATCAGAATTCAGGGAGAATCTGAAACTCTTTTGATGCCATAGAAGTTTTTTCTTTTCCCTGCACATTATGTTTGCTTTGGCTTTTGATTCAGTTTTGCTGTAGTACCCATTTGTACCTGCTTAGGGATTCATTGCAGTAATGTGCAAAGATGAGCAAGGCCAGCTGGTTTGTTTTGAGTAGATAACATAAAGCCAGTGAGACATACGTTGCTAATCTTAAAGATCAGTAAAAGCAGTTTTTGACTGTCTACCATTACCTGAATTTAAGCCATTCGCTTACAGGCTAGATGAAGGTAACTGCAGAAGAGCAAAAACCACTGATTCTTGTGGAGCTTCTGAAGCAAGCAGTGCAGTGCCTGAGGCCCAGCAAAATTGGTGGAGTCTAGCAGCTGAAGACATTTTTATGTGTCTTTACAGGTAATCTTGGTTCTCCAGGAAAAGGAAGTACGATCTCCATTGCCAGTCCCAAAGGACTAGAAAAACTCCTACACTTTTTGAGAGGGAGAGAGTTTTATTTGTCATGACCCCACCCTCTGACTGTAATTTCTTAAGGACAGCTCCATCCTGCAAAATCTTCTGCTTTGTTACTCCACTTTACGCGAATCACTACATCATAGAAATGTATAGCCACCAGTAGCATTTTTAATTCAAACCTTAGAGGTATGTACTTTGTGAAAATATTTTCAGGAGGGACAGAGGTGCCTAGGAACAGAGAGGAGTAACAGTGAAAGTGAAGTTGGCCAAATACCTAAACCATCAGTATCTCTTACAGCTACTCAAATGATATAAGAGGCTAGATAAGGAAACGAAACATGTTAGAAAGACAAAAAAGAGAACTGGTGTGTCCTTCACATCTGTCAACATTGCCCCTACCAAAGGCTCCATCTCCCTGCAGCCTAGTCAGCAGAGTGCAACATGTGCTCTCTGGTTAGCGTTCAGTTGTAAAACAGTCACACCATTTAAGAGGTCAGTGGTTTTTTTTCTAGAGGCAGAAGAGCTTCACTGCAGTTGATCTGTTTTTCAGAAGTGGACATCCATAGGCACAGACCAGCTGCTGAGAAAACTGACCGGTGGTCTGTGGTCTCACTTGTGTAGCTGATGGCTTCTATTGTTTTTGAAGAATGCATTTTCTGAAAGAGATGTGTTCGTAGAGGATGACGTGCCAGGGTAAATGACACCCCCCAACATCAGCACCCAGATGATTGGATTTGATTCAGTATTCAACAAGGCAGTAGTGTAAGTGAGCAGAACACAGGGTTGCTGTACTTGCAGAAGCCTGCACAGAGTCTGGATAACCTCATAAACACTTGGAACTGAGATGAAGGCACAAAATCCCTATCTGTTAGGTGGAGTTATGTTGCATGTGTTTAAGCATTAAATATGCTGCAGTACACTTATAAGTAGAGGGAATATTAAAGTGCAGCAAAGAGAACTCAAAACACAGTGACTTAAGGCATCCAACTACAAAAAGAGCTTTGAAAAATTCTTCTTTACAGTTCTAATTAAATTTTTAAAAAATTTCTGCATCTTAGTATTGTTCATCTGTAAGTATGCCAGTTATTACAGGTATTCTCAAAGTGTCGTTGAACTCGTGAGGAATCATTAAATTCTTTGTCCAGAGTAGACTGTAAAAGTCTCAGTTTAGTTTCTTGCAAAAGGGGATTCTTAATAGGAAAGTATAATGTCGTTGGATTATACTTAATAGATGCTAGATTCCACCAATCCTCCACTAAAAAGTCCTTCAATCCATAATTCCTCACTAGTTTCCAAATAAATAAGGATCCCGGTGTGTTCTTTATTTATATATTTCATTTGACTTTGTCTGTTATTTTTTATTTTGCGCCTTTGCAGCAAGAAATACTAATGATATTCTGCATACTGAATAGAAGGGCACATTGCTGGCTCATGGTCAATTCGTTGTCCAGCAGGACCCTCAGCTTTCCAACTGGATGGCCTCCAGGCTGTACAGGTGCATGGGGTTGTTCCTCACCAGGTGCAGGACTTTACATTTTCCTCTGTTGAGCTTCATGCGATTCCTAGATTGTTTCCATTAAAAACAGAGTGATGTAGTGAATCCAGTAACTGTTTGCCATTCATATCAGTAAAGACAGTCAGAGAACGCTGGAAATTTGTGCCTGATCAGGCTTCCAAAAAAGGCAGAAGTGACTGGAGTATTGTTGTTACGGAGTATAAATAGGAACAGGGTAGCTGACATTAGGACAAAGCTTCATTGCTCTGGAATTTAGGGCTTCTGATGGCAAATGTCTTTCGTAGCCCCTCTTGAACTGTAGAAATGCTTCTGTATATTGTAGCAATTTTGGGTGGTTGCTGCTTCCTGTTCCAGATTCCAGTTGTACTCTTTGCTGTTCCTGCAGTTTGTAGGTGAGTCCCAAATATTACCTTAAAAACGTTTATTCTTATTAAGCTTTTATAGATATTTTGTTTTTAAGGGCTATGTTTTCTTATTTGCACTTGAATGTTGTGTTAATTATGGATTTTCACTGCAGTATTTTTAAGAATGTTAACAGTAACATTGAACATTTCAAATGGTTTCATACATGGCTAACTGTGCACTGTGCAATGCATACACCTCTGCCTTTGATTGAAAGGGTAAATGTAGCAGATCATGTTGTACAAAGAGCCCTTGTAAGATCTTTATGCAGAAAGGCCAGTAATATTCAGAGTTGAGGTTTCAGTAATTTTTAGTTTGTTTCTAAAGCAAGTACGAAAATGAGGTCTTTTTATATGACTCTCAAGATGCAGTTGAGGAACATGAACTGTACCTACAAGGATGTATATAGTCTTCAAAAATATGAACCCACAGTTGTTGTACAGGTAGACATGGAAAAGAGAGATAGGGAAATCGAATTATTCTAGCCTGGATGAAACTGGAATATGTATATGTCATTTAGTTCCTAAATAACAGCACCCAAATTTCAGAGGGGATCAAAAATTCCGCTGGAGTCCTTTGCAAGCTGTAAAGTAGGCCACTTTTATTTAGAAGACCATCGTTAAAATGTCAGTTCTGAATTTTTTGTATTTGTTGTTTGTATACTGTATACCAAATACATTCCTCAGGGTTCTGTGGAAATAAGTTTATTCATTTGAAGGAAAGCTGCACTTGAAAGAAAGACTTTTCTGAATCACATTTTAATTTTTATGTTTCATCAAGGTAGACTATGGCCATATTCACTTACTGAGTCCCTGCATGATGTTTCTCATAAATCTGTTCCTCTGATTGTCCGGGTAATAATCTTTGGAGTGTGCCGTGGCTCTCATGTGGTCTGTGTCCTGCAAATACTTTTCCACAGAAACAAGAATGAGGATGGCAGGATAAATAGTTTGTGTAATCCTGAGTCTTGTCTTGTTATGGAGTTGGGCCATGATGAGTTGGACTTAGCCTTTGGACTGGAAACTTAAAAGTGCTTTCAAGCCTAGTAGTATATTTGTAGCCAGGATATACCCTGCTTTTCCTCTGTAAAATGCAGCGTTTTCAGAGGGTGAGTCCATTTTCTTTCTTTCTTTGTGAAGCTGCTTGTAAGTGTTGCTATTTCACAGTACACTGATGGGGCCAGAGACTTGTATTCAGAAGTTGTGACTCTGAAGGTGGTTCTAAAGGTGACTGACATCTGCCTTTAGCCTAAATCTTACTGAACTCACTAGTGTTTTATAAGAACAGAAAGTCTCTCTCTCTCTTCTAAATTCCTGTTCTTTTTTGCTAAAAGGGAAAAAGGTTTCCTTTCATTTCCATCTATGAAACCAGGACATTTTCTGCATTTATTGTAGGTATATACAGGTTTCTACACTGATCCCAAAATCCATGTTGTGTAGACTGTAATCTTTTTGACTCACCGTTAAGATTAAGATTTACCCATTTTGGGCACTGTTGAATCACTAGAGCCATCAGTTACTTATTTGGGGGAATCGACATGCATTTAACTATGTGACTAAGGACTGTCTAAAGGTACCTTGGAGAAGATGACAGCTAATTTGAAAGGAGAGGCGGTGAGGAAGGGTTGCAAAAGATAATGTGGTTGATAGGTTAGGCAACTCTGGGGTAAGACATAAGGAAAAGGAGTATGCCACCAGTCAGTGTGGTGTATGGATTTAGACATTTGCCTACTATGTATTGATTCTGATAAGTGCTTTGAGAGGCCCACTGCAGAGTATAAATTATGCTGGGACTTGCACTATAATTTTTGTGTGCTCAGATTTGGAAAATCATTTGAGGCCAGATTTCACTGTTGTATTTTAAACCAGAGGTGGTTCGTTTAAACAAATGTACTAAATCCCTTTAGTAATTGTAGTATTCTGAAATTGTATGTAGATACACTTCATCTAGCTAAATGAAACTTGATTTATTTCAAAAGTCAAATTACTAGTTCTGATTCTAATTTTCAATAATAGTTACTGATGGAAATTAACCCTTCCTTTCTTCAGGTGACATGGGGTTAGGAAATACAGTTCTCTTCTGATGACCTAAGGAAAGATATATAAGAACTACTGATAATATTCTATTTTCTTTAAATTAGTGTACTTCAGATAAAATTCATGCAACATTCAGGTTTCTGAAAGGTCTCTCATCTGGCAAAGCTGTTAATATAATCCAGAAACATGAAAAAGCAAGAGAGCATTACAGGAAGTTTGCCTCATGACTTCCAGACAACCAAATCATCTAGAGTGACTAAGGGAAAATCATGCTTTACATCCACAGTTCGTGTGTTACGTCTTCCTCAGTCTCACGTAGGCAGTGTAGTCTGGTTTAGTTGATAGATACATTTTTTAATAATTAAATGCCTTGCTGGCAGAACTTATTTATCTGTGCTGCATGACCTCGTGTTGCAGTTGGCCTGAGCTTGTTTTACAAGCTTTCTAAAGCTTTTCACACAATGCAGTGGGAGGGAGGAGAGAACGGGGAGTTTGGTCCCTGTTTGCTCCCGTTCCTAACAGCTGTGCTTGAACTGGGCCGAGACTCTCCTTCCTGATCTGTGCTAGGGATAAATGGTTTAATACTGAACAGTCCGATAAGCAAAAAGTATAGGACGAGGAGTGAACAAGAAGATGAGACTTGAGAGTATGAAACAAGCGTTCGCTGTGTTTTGGGAGAAGGGGGTGTCGCCCCCGCTCAAGGAGTGCGGACATGCTCACACGATGTGGGGGAGGGGCTGCTGTATGTCAGCGGGGCGGAGGAAATGGGGAAAATACGAGAAGAACATGATACCAGGTGCCTGGAAGTGAACGCAGTGAGAGGAACCAAGAAGCGCTGCTCTGTTGAGCAAGAGGGGAGGCAGTGGGGGGCACTAGCGATGCCTGACAGAACGAGGGCGGGAGCAGGGGGCAGTTCGAGGCCGAGAGCCGCGGGCTGGGGCCAGGGCCGGTGGGCGAAC
>NW_009229866.1:0-362 GCF_000690835.1 Fulmarus glacialis
CCCCTGTAATCTGGAGCAAAGTCAGGCTTGGCCTGCCCAGCAGCCCACTGCATTACCATCCTGCTTGCTGCGTGCTGGGTCAAACCTAGAGATCCTAACTCAGTGTTCACCCAGCGAAGCCTGAGGAGCAACCCAGGGAGAAATTCTCCAGTGCGTGCAACATTCCTGTGTAAATCAATGGGAACTGTAGAGTCTGGCCCGAAGTCAGGATTTCAGGATTTGACCCAATTTAACCTTGGCATAAATAGTTGCCCAACTCCAAATTTTTTTTGTAAGGCTCAACAATTAACTTTCAAAACAGCTTTAAAAAAAAAAAAAAAAAAAAAGGGGCGGGGGGTCAGAAGGGCTGTGCTCGCCAGCAG